>NC_081422.1:19278686-19473686 GCF_949786415.1 Peromyscus eremicus
GCTTTTAGACAAAGACGGAGAAAGCAGTCACGGCTCCCAGGGCTCCTTCCAGGGCCAAGGCCATTTTTACAGTCTTGGTGACTTTTAACAACAATGATGAAAATGTGTGGTATCCTCTCTCCCTTGGAACAGTGTGGCCACTGAAAAAGGTTGCCGCTAATACGAAAAACGAGTTTTATTGCTTAAGTGTGGATTTCATTAATTTATGGTTTTCCTGTTTCCGTTGCCATGTGTGTTCTGAGTTGACTGGATGACGAGGCAGAGCTTCCTTACAAGAGTCTGTGTGAGGAAGGAAGTACTATGAAGTTTTTCCTCACTCTGAAAATACTTGGTATTGAAATAGCTAGAACACACCCAAGAAGAAAGCGACAGTTAGGCCAGGGCTCCTCACCCTTCCTAACGCCGCGACCCTTTAATACACCTCCTCATGTTGCGGTGACCCCCAACCATAAAATTATTTTTGTTGCTGCTTTCTAGTTGCATTTTTGCTACTGTTATGAATCAGAATGTAAATATCTGTCTTTTCCAATGGGCTTGGGGGGTCACGAACCACAGGTTGAGAACCGGTGAATTAGGCTCAGTTTAGACGTAAAGAACGTAGACTCTCTCTCTGCATGACGGTTTAAACTGAGGTTTCCCAATCTCGGTCTGTTTGACCTTTGCCTCAGTTAATTCTGTGTTGCGGCGGCCTGTGGGCATTAGGCTGTCCCCGAGGTCTGTGTCCATGCCCCGTGGTGACTATTAGCAGTGTCTCCTAATGGTGCCAGGATTCCCCTGGGTAGGGGCGGGGAAGAGGGAGCAACTGCTGCTTTAAATGTACTGTGGTAATATTTATCAGAGAATAATCACTTTGTCCTGCTGAAGCCGTGATGTTTTTATCCAAAAGCTTGTGGTACCTCAACGACTGCTCATTGTCTGCAGAAAACCAATGGATACTTACAAATGTCCCTCTAGAAAATTCTTACAAATAAGTTTGAAGAAAGAGAAAAGCTCCTTTATTGACTTCTGAGTGATTCCCTTCATTCTTCTGCCGGCTTCTCTTTTTCGTTTAGTGGTTATCAGTTACACTTAATTTTATGAGAAGGGCATTTACTTTTTCTTTTCCTGGGCTGTTAGTTCTTCATTGCAGAATACAACGAAAAGTTTATCATGGCTGTGGAAAACGTGGGTTTCACCTGGAACCTGGACTGCAGTTTGTTTCACACTTAATACTTTACACTTTCTGTATAAATTTTCTTGTTTGAAAGATGAAGGCGGTAAGCTGTGTTATCTGTAAGTTTGCCTCTAATTCTGAGTATCAGCATTTAGCAGTTTTTATTGTTTCTTCTGTTTGTTCCTTACACTCAGGATGTATTTTCCACTAGTCCTCAGAACGTGCCCTGCAGGCCCCTGGTGGTCCATAGACAACAATGCTGCCCACAACACCTCGCGTAGAGTCAACAATTGGAAACGCTGACTATAACTCAACAGGGTTTCCATGCCTTTTACATGTAATAATTAAAAAAAAAAAAAAGCTCATATAGTGTGCAATCTTTAAAATGTAATTTTTCTAATAAGTTATTTTTACTGTATTTTATGAAAGTATTGCTCTTAATTGGAGATAAAACAAAGCCAATTGTTCTTTCGCTAGAGGTAGTAGAGAAGCCCTTCGTGGAAATGTGACGGGGATTTTTCTCTGCCTTTCTAGTCTGTCCGTCAAGAGACAATGCAGTATGGCTCATAAGGCTTTAAATTGGATGAGAGGCAAGAGAATGCCTAACTACTCTTTCATCAGCACTAATTTTATGGCATATAGAATTTGTTATAGAAATTTTCTCAAGAGGAGATCATTTATTTCTGGATAATATTAAAGTTCTCTCAGAATTTTCACATAACTCACTGGTATTTTGCTCTAAGACAACATGTTTGTCTTAGAACTGGACCCCAAAGAGCAATAAGAATATCTTGTCTTTAATAATCATAGTCACAAGAATTTCTTATCTGTGAAATGATATATCTAATGCCAGTATGCCAAAGTCTCTGTAGCCAGCTGATGCTAGGGAGAGCAGGTGAAGAAGAAAAAAGTAGAAGGTGTATTTGCTACAGAGAATTTTACAGATGTATGGAGCCTACTCAATCATCCATCTCTATCCATCATTCAGAGAAATCTAGTGTGTGGACTCAAGCACTGTAGACATGTTAACAGGGAAGTTAAACAATGACCCTCACAATATGACCTTGGTCTGGTTTTCTAATGTTATTGCCCAGTTTTTCTTTGCATGCTCAAAAACAGTGGAGAAACTGGGCTCCCAACAGAGTTGTCTGAAGCCAAAGACACTGTTGTGTTCCTTGCATGGTGGACAGCTTGTTCCAATGCCTCCATCCCCTTCAGAGTAGAATACTCTGTTCAGCCTTACTCTCCTCCTGGGAGCTCTCTGCACATGGCCTGGCATTGCTAGGGATCGCCTGGCCTGCATTCCTCCCAAGCCTGCTAGGTTTCCTCCCTCCATGTAGAAAGGCAAGATCACCACTTGCCCTAATAGTAGCAAAAAAAAAAAAAAATCACCCAGTTTTATGTTTTTTAATCCAGATGATGAAAATATATAACACACCCAGAAACTCCACTGTACTGGCCCACTTGGCAGGCGTTTTGTGTTTGCTTGGATTTAGCATGAATGGAATTTGCTTCTCTGATTTCCCTGCTTCCATCACTTGGAATAAGTTATTTATTATCCAAACAAGCCTGTGTCAGTAGATCAGACAGGCACACGGCACGTTGCTCATAAGTGTGTTTGCTCAGTGAGATTTATGCTAGCCCAAATTGTTCCATATTGCTTTTCATTGTTGAAAATGTACTGTATTCATCCTTGGTTTGGCAGAAGTATTTGCAGTGTGCTAAAGGTTCTTGTGGTCGAACACTTTATCTCTGTAACGGCTCATGCAAAGGAAATTAAAAAATATATAGTGAAAGCATTTCCCAGATATGTTTCCAATCAGCTGTGAACTTCAGTCATTTGATGTGTAGGCACCAGAGAGCAAAGAGTTACTGAGCTTTTCCAGTCATTCGTGATGCTTGGAAATTCAGATCAGGACTCTGAGTTTATGAAAACATCTGTTGGAAATTCCGTAAGCCCTTTATCATTCTGTTATTATGAATTAAGAACACTTTGCCATGGTGCTATTGGAAAGAACTCCTGGAAGAAGGTGAGTCCTTTCTGTTTTGAACAAGATCAACTGATGTAGTTGAGGTTGAGTAGGTAATCAGAAGTGTACCACTGTAGCAGAGGGGCAGCCCTTTTGTTTTCTAACATTCCTCTCATGATACATTTTCTCCCTTTATGTATTTTGGTAAATCTCTCTGTCTTGTGGGCTTCTAAGGAGACAGTGACAATAGGTGTATCCCTGTTCATCTCAACGGAAAGTATAGGCCACAGCAGAGGGTGTTACTGGTAAACGCCGAATCCAGATTGAATGAATTATATTCTTCAGTTACTTCTTTGGCTTTTTTCCCAGAGACTTAAGCCAAACTGTTTGTTCTCTTCTCGAGGATCTCTAGCCTCTAACTTCTGTTTTTTGCCAATGAATTAGTATGAATTTTGTCTTTCCTATTAACTCAGTATGTAATAACCCATGCATTAGTAATTTCAGATTTGTTTAAATTTATTACATAAGAGTAAAACAAAACCAAAATAGGAAGGCATAGCTCTTTGAGGTGGGGAGTAAGCCTTGGAAGGTTTGATTTAGTGAAGGTCGTAGTTACTAGAACTTTGTAATCAATCTCTATATTTTAGTGAACACTTTTATATTTCCCACCATGTTTTATATATGCCTTAACATTCAGCAATTTTGAATTCTTATACTCTCATGCCAAATCCCCTTTCATTGCAGTATTTTTAGATATGATATTCTCATATTTGATTAAACATAAATAAAAATAATTTATATATTTTTGCCAAGAGAATTGTATACGGTTTTCTATCTGAAAATATAGTCTGTGACGTTAATGCATTCAGTAGTGAAAAACTGTGATTGTGTGCCAAGCAGATATATGTGTGCTGTAGGAAAGAAAACGTTGCCATGGAGCTAGCCTTGACTGACAGGACATACTTCTGTTCCAAAGAGAGAGGAGCCATACTCATCCTTGGCCTATTCTCTTCCTGTCTAGGTTGTACCCATGAAGGAAGGACCTACAACAGCTCCTTCAGATGGCAAAGTCCAGCTGAGCCATGTGTCCTGCGACAGTGCCAGGTAAAATCCCTACCCCTCCTCAGCCACCACGTTCAGACAATATGGAGTGAATCCCCTAAAAGACGAGAAAGAGAAGAGGGGACAACTCCATCCTTGTATTATTTATTGTACCATTAGCCAGAATGAGACAGGTGCAGGGTGTTAGGGTCCATGAGAAGTCCCACAAAAGACCACCAGACACATATGCAATCAACGAGAGTGTTTAATTTCTTGAGAATAAAAATTCCAGCAGGCTGAGGTCAAACCATCGGACAAAGTGGCAAAATTGCGACCCCAAGAGAAGCTCACAGGCTCCTTTTAAGCAAGATTAGGAGAATTCTAGCTGTAGTAAAGTGTACTTTGAAGTGATTGGGTATAGACCCTTACTAGTACAGGAATCATTTTATGATTGGTTCATGACATCTGGTCATCAACTGTGGTTGCAGTGTCAGGGGTCTGTTTGCTGCATCAGGGGTCTGTTTGACTGAAAATAGCAAGAACAGTTCCTTCTGGTGGCTGGGTAGGACCCTGATTGGCTACCAGGCTGGATATTCTTCCTGAGGTTCTGATTGAAGACAGACATGAGTCAACGTAGGATGGTGGGGTAATATGGGGCAGAGGTCTTAGCAAACTGGCCCCTGGGGGAAAAAACCTAACAAAACAACTGGCCCTGTTAGGGTCAGGCCTGTTAGAAGAGAGGAAGTTTGCTTCTCAGGGTAGGTATTGAATAGGACTTGTATCTAGAAACACACAGCAGAATTGTCCACCGTTACATCACCATTGCAGGGAAGCTGGAAAGCTCCAGGAAGATGCCTGTGTCCTTGGGGAATCTCGTGTCTTCCTGTGAAATCATCCTTAAACAAAACATGAATGCTTGTTAGAGAGCTACTTTTAAATGAGATACACTGTCCTTCTTTGATTCAAAAAGATTTTGAACTGGAGCCACTTTGTAAACTGTATTCAAATGAAGTAATCAGTGCATGGGAGCTTAGTGACTTCTACCTGGCCAGTTTAAGAACTACAGATTCAGCAGGCGTGGAGTCCTCTGTTGTTGATCTTTGTTTAATTCCCAGTGAACAGTTGCTCTATGTGGCTCTAATGTTAAACTGGGTCCGATGAGCCAAAGGGAAACAAACAGCCTGAGTTCTTGACCTCCTTTCCTTAGCGTATAGAAATACTGTGTCAACAGTATTTGGCGGGGGATGGAGCTCAGAAGGAGGTGGAGTTTGTGCTCTCCTTGCAAGTCTCATGGCCTGAGTTCAATCCTCAGGCCTCACAGTGAGGCAGAAGGAGAGAACAGACGCCAAAGCTGTCCTCTGGCCTCCACATTTGCACATAACATGAGTGCCTCCACACACACATCATGCACATCTACACACAGTAGATTAAAAAATACAATAATTGTGGAAGATCCTTTTCTTGAAGCCTCTCCCATCCTTTGGAGTTCTTCCTCACTTTTGCTTAATAAATTTATGTTTCTTCTGCTCAAAAAAATAGTGTTCATCTAATTTTAAATAACTTCAAAGTTATTCTTTTATGAAGAAAATGTTGTTACTTTATTCCAAGCCTCATTTCCCTCCTTGGTCTATGTGTTTGCAGTCAAAGGAGGACTGAAAGGTGAGTATAACACTGGATGTTTGTCTCGGATCTCATCTCAGAGAGGTTGACAGTTTGCTCCTGAAATCCAAATTTTATAAATTGATGCATGGTTTTATTACACTCTAGCTTTTAGTGTACAACAGGCATTCTCGATCATTGGACCTATTTATTTCACTTTCGTCTTGTGTAGTAAGCTATATGTGAAATAAACAGTAGGTAAAAAAGATACAAGTTGAATCATTAAACGCTAAGTATACTTTTGATTGTGAACTTAATCAGACTCAAGTCACAGAGACACCAGGGCAATGAATTTCAATGATAACATCAAAGTCCACATCCTTGTCAACATTTTCAGCTACACCCTGCTCCTTCTTCCATGACATTTCCTGTCTTTGCTGGGGGTATTCTGGAAGTCTTTGTTATAAGGTTTGTTAAACAAGCTAATCGTGCATGCTAAGGAGTCCTGAATAACACTGTGCACATTAGTCCTGAGGTTCATTGATCCTCACATTGCTTAGAAGGGAGCCAATATTGCAGTCTTGAATGGTTGAAAATAGTCCTTAAATTAAATGGAAGCCTCTACAGAGGGATATTTCCTTTCATGAAGAGTGCCCTCTACTGTCTATCATCCTGCTGATCAGTGGAGCCCAGAGAGGATGGGTGATGAAGAGGAGCACATCATTACTGGAAGTGAAGAAATCCTCCAGTGCGGAATGCAGCAGAAGATCTGGGAAAGGGTAGTCCCTCCAAAGATGATGCTCACCTTTTATGCCTTCTCTTCACTTACACCTCATGATGTCCTTTCATTCAACATGCAGGAAAGCAGACCTTTGGGATGCACTTGCAGGAGATAGCTTCCTGCTTCTGCCTCCCACTTCCTTCCTTAGGGAATGGGACATCATAGAAGGATGCAGGCAAGGGCCTTTCTGGCACTTCTTGGGCATGATCCTGTTGCTATGAAGTAAGCAAAATTATAGTCTTTCTCCAGGGCACAAAATCAGTAACAGAGGAATCAGTGCATGCTCCACACCTCTGGAAAAGGGGATAGAGCCATTTTGGAGGTGGTGAGGAGAGAGAGAGAGAGAGAGAGAGAGAGAGAGAGAGAGAGAGAGAGAGAGAGAGAGAGAGAGAAGAGAGACTCATTAAAGTACTTCTAGCAGATGCCAGCATGCAGTAGGTACAATAGGTACCAGACAGGTGGCAGCAAGTCTGATGATCTGATCTGTTTCCATTTGCGTAGAATTCTACGTATTTCTTATATTCTGTGCCAAAGGAGTTCTAATGGTGACAATTTTACACTTTTGCCCACTTCTAATTCCTAACTAGAAGAAAAAAATCTGGAGGTCACATATGCTGAGAATTACCCTAAGGTCTCCATTTAGATGGCAGCTACTGAAGGAAAATTCACCCTAGCCCACAGCATTGCTTCTGCTATAGCACTAAAGAATACATTTTTAAAAATGTCTGTTGCTGGTATTTTGGGATCCTTCCCCCCAAATGTGATAAAGGATGTAATAAATTCTCCTGGTAGTGCCACCCCCAAGCCTGGCACGATATGAAAACATTCAGTATACAATGTCTCTTGTTAAGTTGGATACCATGGGACAGACCCATTTAAAAAAAATGGCTTTGTTGTGAGATTTTAGTATCTGCCTTCAGCCTATGCTGTTCTCCATTCAAACTCAAATCAAACCATCAAGAATGTGAATTCATTTAGAAAAATAGGTAGAGAATACAGAGGGAACTCAACAAAGACTGACCCTGAAAATTAATTCAAAAAGTATTTCCCTTGACCCTTGTCATGTGGCATACACCTGTGATCCTAGGGCTCAGGAGGTGGAAGAAGAAGGATCAGGGGTTCAAAGTCATCCTCTGCCAGTTTGAGACCAGCTTGGGACACTTGAGAACCCATTTCAAAAAAGAAACACATGATCAAAACCCAAAAGCTTCAATAGCCATTTAGATATCATAGTCTCAAGATCAGTTTGCTATTGACTCTCCTGATTTCATCATTTGAACTGACACTATATGTTTTGACAAACTTAAAGTGAACTTAGAAATAATTTTCTCGAATCTTTTCATTTATTGCCAGAAACTGAGTCCCAGGTTCTATTTGAGGCCAAGCACCACTTGCAAGATGGTAGAGCTAGCAACTGTTTTTCTAGAAGGTGGTAAGGGTTTTTCTAGACTTGTGCTTTTTCTGGACACAATTGCTAATCCTAATCCTCCTCTGTGTCTGTGGTTAATGGCTGGCAGCATAGTAATAGTGTTAGAGAACACAGCCATTGCAGATGACTCAAAACAATTATGAATGCCCAACCAGCATGTCAGAAGCTCACTGCCAACAAGGAGGTCCTCCTAAGTAAATTTAAAGGGAAACATGCCGGACCAAAGCCCAAGTGCAGGGATAGAACAAATCACAGGAGACAGGACATGTACATGAAGGTCCAAAGCATCCATTCCGGTGAGCCAGGTCTTGCCTCATTTGTTTCACTGTCTTTGAGGCCCAACAGCCAATCCTGCACTTTGGGGGTTTGGATTTGTCCCACTACTTCCCCTAAAGAGTAACTCAAGTGGTAATGCTGGGCTGACTTGTGACATTCTGTTTTTCAGGAGGGTGTTGTCACAGAGTCTGAGGTGCACTGCGTTGTTTATTGTAAAAATCCCTCAGAGCATCCAGGAGCCTGCTGCCCTACCTGTCCAGGTAATGCTCAAGAAAGGGGAGTGGATTGGCATCCTGGTGCAGCACAGCGCTGTTGAGGTCGCTGTGTCCTGTCAACAGTGCGTCATTCCCCTCGACCCCCGGCCTGGACTTCACTTTACATATGTGCATGTAATGAGCTTGGAGAGGAACCTCCTTCGAGTGGCAGTGTCTATTGGGCTCTTGTGTGCCCAGCATGAATGGAACTATGTGCTGTAGGTCTTGGCTTGTGAATCCCCGAGCTCAGAGGCCTGCTTTCCACTCAGGGCCACAGGTAATGCTTATTTTGGAAGGAAGGTCTATGGCTCTGCTTGCGTTCAGAATGTTTTTTACTGTTTCCTATTGCAATACCACGGCCAGAGCGTGTCGTGATGATGAGGTGACCAGATGTTTTCTGAAAACTGAGAGCTGTGTCCCACATGACTTTAGTTTGGAGTTTTGTTGGTTTCAGTTTTCAGTGTGGTTTAACAAGTTGGGCCCTCTGTCTTTCTGGAGAGGGTCCTTCTGCTGAGCTGACAGCAGAGGAAGCTTTTCCTTCAGGTGGCGGGAGGGCTCCTGTGTCTTCTCTGGCTCTCTCATGAGAGCCTAGGGATTTTGAGGTGAGAGATGTTTTTCCTGATCTCTTAAGCCTGTGGCCAATAGTCTCAGCCAGGTGTTTTGTGTTTTCTCTGAGTCCTTTTCCTCACTAGTGATGATACTCACGACTACTGCTCTTTGCTTTGTGGGGGTAGCGTGCAAAGGACCGGCTACACTTTGGCCCTTCCTCTGATGTAGCAGAAGCCCCATGTGGGGAGTTCTGCAGAGATTCTCTCAGGCTCCTTTCCTCTACATGTCAGTCCCACTGAAACCCCACAGGCAGTTTCCCCTGCTTCTAGTTTTCTTCATGTCCTGAGAGGTCTTTATTCAGCTTTCTTTCACTCTAGGGTTTCTGGGAAACTGATAGTTCCTCAGTTTACACAGGTGAAAAAAACTGGTTAGAAGCGAACCAACTCCATAAGCCAACTGCTTTGTATCGATCAGGGATTTGCTTGAATACTTTCCCCTCTGAGTGTGCTAGGTGATTTGAACTGTGGTAGCATGTCCTTTGATACCTACAGGAGATTTATTAAGTCAAATGATCAATTCTTCAGACTGTATGTAGCTAGAATTTTCCAGCCTGGCCCACAGTCAGGACAAATCTCTGTCACCCGCCAGTCCCACAGCCGCTCAGACCCAACCAAGTAAACACAGAGACTTACATTGCTTACAAACTATATGGCCATGGCAGGCTTCTTGCTAACTGTTCTTATATCTTAAATTAATCTATTTCTATAAATCTATACCTTGCCACATGGCTCGTGGCTTACCTGCATCTTCACATGCTGCTTGTCATGGAGGCGGCTGGCAGTGTCTCCCTCAGCCTTCTGCTTCCCAGAATTCTCCTCTCTCCTTGTCCTGTCTATATGTCCTGCCTGGCCACTGGCCAATCAGTGTTTTATTTATACAGAATGATATCCACAGCAACTGTATGTGGAAAACTAAATGTTTTAGTGCCTAGGCTGCTTCCTAGCAAATTTTATTTGAATCTTCAAGGCAGTGCCAGGGGTGGGCTGCTGGTTGGGCCCAAGTAATTTCTATGTGCAGCCACGTTCGAGACTGATAACAGGACAAATAAAATTTTTGCTTTATAGATTTAAACCTTATAATAATTCCTAAATTATTTTATAGTTTTATTGAGTAGACAGTTGATTTATCAATGCAGAATCAATTCAAGGTCCCCCTCACAGTCTCAGGAGCGCTCAAGGAGCAATGTAATATTGGTAGTGATAAAAAGGGATCCTTGGAACTCAACACCTTGTGCTGTATATAAATAATACCCTGTCACTGGGAGATAGTCCTGTTTTCAGGCTGCCTTTGAAACATTAACATGCGGTTGGCAGGGTGCCTTTATTTCAGGGTTGAAGTTTCCTATTTGAGTACTTTTTTCTGTCACGGCACTTTTGGTTCAGTTCCCAGGAAAGAGAGAGTTGAGCTTCATTCTTGTAGACATCGCAGGGTTAAGTCCTCACAACCATCCAAGGATGTACAAAGTGTTGTCTATAAGACAACAAGAAATCAGACCCACTTATATGAGGGCCTCAGTGACCAAGGGCCATCAATGGGGCTGGAATCAGATCCCTCCTCTTTCCTCACCAACAAATCATACTACCTATCCCACCAATACCCAGAGAAGTATTTTATTCAGGCTCTGGTGCCCTGGGAGGGAAATATTTAAAAATGATTATGCCAGTGCCACATACCTCCCCTGACTACTGCACAGCCATGGAGCCCTGGGGATGTGATTAACTATCAGCTTTGCTCCTTCTCCTGAATTCCAACGACCGTGGTCGAGATGCAAACTGGAAGATTCAGAAGGAGCCATCTCCAGAATGTCTCATCCTTTGTCTTAGAGGCAGGGAAGCCTCAGCCATGTCTAGATAGGGACAGTCAAGGAACGCCTTAGGGGGTTTGCCCTGGTAATTCAGAAGGACTGGCATCTGCCATTGATCAGACTGGTATCCTCTGTAATGACAAGCACGTGGGCAGTTTGCTCCCGAAATGAATTTCAGGGCATTCTTGGTTGTCTGCTCCTTCATTGTAGTCTGAGTATTGCTCAAGGATGGTGGGTGTGATGGAAATAAAATTATTTTAAATTCTGTTGTTTAAGCTGTCAAATACAGATTGTTGTGGCAAGCCATATGCAGAGTCAGAGGTGTAAACATGGGGAAGGATTGAAGACACTTCATTGGAAATGTCCTTTGGAAATAGGCTATTAATTATCTGTCATTATGAATGGTGCTGAGACACAGCCACTTGGAAGACCATGCTACCAAGATTTACAAAATCATCCAGAATAGCGAGGAGACAGCTGATTGCTAGCTATGGGTATAGCTATAAAAAGAGATCTTATCCCTGGGTCATCATTTGCTTTTGCCTTTACTTGGCTTTTGTATCAGCACTTATCTTCATATCTTTCTATTGAGCAAAGAGTCACACTTAGCTTGAAGATGGACAGAACCAGGAGCCGCGTTAGCCAGAGCAAGTTCTTCTCCTTCATCAGGAACCAGTTCCTTCAAGCATTTGGTGATTTTTTCTGACATTGTTTTGAGAACTACTGTGTCCTTCACAAAAGTCTACCATAGGCAGTTCTACTTCCAACGTTGTCTACTGTGGGGAAAGTCCTGAAGGAAGTGGTCTTGCCATTCGCTGACAGTCCTATGGTTGGTGTGACTCAGTTGCTTGCTAGCCTGTGTCTCAGGTCCTTTAGAATAAGTACTGCCCTGAGCTTCTTTCTGAATAGGAAACACCTCCTGCAGGCGAGGACCTTTATAAGCTAAACTTGGCAGGGGCTACAGCCCCTTAACACACAGAGTAGAGCAGAAAACCATAGGGCATATCCTGTCTTGTCCCAGCCCATTATTGCCTTTGTGCGTGACCCTCCGTAGAGGCATCACATGTAAACCGAGTTCATGTTACAACTCAATCACCTGCTGTGTTTTTCTCGCCTGTGGAAAGAGAGACTGAGGTCCTTTGCTGCAGTACTGGAAGGTGACGTGGGAGCCAATGGCATGCTGGGCCAGGAATAGGCTGTGTAATTCCTGGTACTCAATGGGCCGCCCACAGAGGCATCTGCTCTTTCTCATCTCAACCTTCCCTCCCTCGGCCTTGCTTTGGCCTCTTCTGACCTCTCTGGAGTTCGTTCTTCTGGCTGTGGTCAGCACGATCCTGCTGGAGCGCCAAAGTCTCCCTGCATGAGTCACTGTAGCGCATCTGCTGGCCACGGGCTGACTCCAGTTTCACTGTCATTTGTTTTCTATCATCTTCAGGGTTTCTGGACCTGTGCCAACATGCCAATCATTGGAATTGTATCATTTTCCCCTTTTAATTATGCATGATACTGTGATCAAAGGGGATCTGTACTGGGTAGAGGCGGAGGTTATAGCTGGGAGACGGTAATCAGACAGTGGAAGGATCATGCCATGCTGAGTCAAATCTGCTGTCCTAATTGCAAGTTCCTTGCTTTCCAGGCTGTGTGTTTGAAGGTGTGCAGTACCAAGAAGGGGAAGAATTTCAGCCAGAAGGAAGCAAATGTATCAAGTGTTCCTGTGTTGTAAGTACTGCTAGGGCATTGCTCAGGTGATCCTAGGGTTAACTGCTTCTCGAATTCACTAAGAGCAGAACGGAATCATCTTTTACTTGCTCCCCTCATTAGGCTTTCATGATTCAAAGCCAGGGGAAAACCTACTCCATGTGAGGCAAGCGTCTTAGCTCTGCTGATGCTGACCTTCTGGGTTGGGGGTCTGTGCTATGGACCAGTTTGCATGCATTCATTCCAGAATGTTCAGCATCGCCGCTGGGCTTGCCCTACTAGTTCCTCAACTGTATAACCATTGATGTCTGCAGACCTTGTTCAGTGTCCTCTGGAGAGCAAACTGGCTTGTCATTAAGACCCCCTGTCCCCTCAAATGGAGGAGTCATTCCACCCCCACTTGGGGAAGACCATGGGTCGTCTGTTTCATGGAGGAGTGGGGCTTCTTGCTGAGGTAGTTCTAACTGCAGTGCAGTCAAAATGGGGAGTGGATGAGAACAAAGAGCTAGTCTCAATGTGCTCTGTGAGATGAGGTAAAGGCTGGTCACTTATGGTTGTAGGGAACTGATGGGTATAAATTGTTCATAAATAACAAGTTCATGGCAGGGTAGAAATTAGGGAGACACCCATAGACCCATCTTTTCAAGCCACTTAAGAATGAGGAAAAGAGTTTGGCCTGTACTATGATTTTAAAGGGGATTTTTAAGCTAATGTATTTTAAATCAGAAGTAAAACCAGTGGTGATGGTAGTGATGGGGTGTCTGGTGTTCAGCCATTGCTCCAGGTTATTTACAGGAGGCACTACTACGACATAGACTGTTAGTAATAAAGTTAGCAGTACAGCATATATTGTTAGAGCATATGTTTTCCAAGTCACTAGTGACACAAATGCATCTGAGTATAGTAAAAATAAATACACAAGGAATGCCACCATCCTATTCTTACAAAAGCAGAGGCATGTGGAGCCCCGGGGGTCACAGCTCTCCCTGAGTCTCTTCTAGTAGTTTCCATCTGCAGCACATGCCCATTCAACCTTGAGCCCAGATCAGAGTAAACATGACCAGGCTCATGTGATGGCATTCGTATGGAGGTGAGGAAAGGAAGGAAGAGAGGGAGGGAGCCAGGGAAGAAGAGGCATGCATATGCCTATGTCTAGATAGAAAACAACATTGGATTTATGCAGTATATTACAAACACAAAAGAAACTTCCTAATGAAAGCAAACATGAGCTTGTACATTCCCATACGTCTTCTGTCTTCTGTCTTGGGTACTACGGGTAAATAGCTCTATCTTATTTTTTTGTTAGTGATTTCTACTTTTTGTTAAAAATTGCACATTTCTAGATTTTTTTCTTCCATATTGGAATATGTAACATTTTATGTTTTGTTTTGTTTCAATGTCAATCTTTTGGGAGTAGGTTGAGGAGAAACAAGGCAAATTTCAATAGGAAATTGTGTGTATGCATCAACAAATTGTCTTTCTGCAAAAGGTGTGCCAAAGTCAGACAGTCAACCCTCCATGGGGAAGGAACTTGGCAGGTGCCAGGAAGGATGAGAAATCTCTGTAGCTTTGCCAATGGTGTCAGTCAGAAGTTTCCAGAACTGGGACTGGAAATGAGTTTATGAGTATAGGGGTCAGAGACTTAAATATACCAAGGCATGTGGGTTTCATGTGTTTTTAAATTCAGTGTGTGTGGCATGAAACCTACTGAAGGCCAAGTTCAGGCCCCTGGAAATCCTGTTTTTGTTTTCAGTTGAGAAAAACAGAAATCTAAAGACGTTTGTCCCAGCCTTCTTGCTTAGCTGCTTCTCCCCAGACCTGTAATGTCTATCTATCCCTTCCTGCACGTTAATCCAGTTTCCTGTGCGCCTGTGTGTAGATGTAACCAACCGTCTTATTAAATAAGAAACACAGAACCAATGCAAAGAAGAAAGCCAAGAGATCAGAGCTAAGAGCCTTAACTGTCTGCTGCAGCTAGCCTCTTTAGCCAAGAGAGACCTACTTCCTGAGTGTTTGTCTTTATATAGACTTTCTGTTCTGCCTTCTCATTGGTTGTAAACCCAAACACATGACCGCCTCGTCACTGCCTGTTTGTACAGACCTCCAGATCTTCTATGGTTGGTATTGAGATTAAAGGCGTGTGTCTCCAATGCTGGCTGTATCCTTGACCACACAGAGATCCACCTACCTCTGCCTACCAAGTGCTGGGATTAAAGGCATGTGCCACGAATGCCCAGCTCTGCTATGGCTTGCTATTAGCTCTGACCCCCAGGCAACTTTATTTATTAACATACAAATAAAATCACATTTCAATACAAATAAAATATCACCATACCTGTGGTCCTGGCTTCCTTCTAGTTCTCCCTCTTGCTGTCCTTATCACTTAAAGTGCAACCTGTGGCTTTGCCTAAGTTCCTCATTGCCCGTCCTTACCAGTGGTTCTCAACCTGGGGGCTGCGACCCCTCGGGGGTCACATATCAGATATCTTTTTTTTTTTTTTTTTTTTTTGGTTTTTCGAGACAGGGTTTCTCTGTGTAGCTTTGCGCCTTTCCTGGAACTCACTCGGTAGCCCAGGCTGGCCTCGAACTCACAGAGATCCACCTGGCTCTGCCTCCCGAGTGCTGGGATTAAAGGCGTGCGCCACCACCGCCCGGCCATATCAGATATCTTACCTATCAGATATTTATATTATAATTCATATCAGTCACAAAGTTATAATTAGGAAGTAGCAATGGAATGAGTTTATGGTTGGGGGTCACCACAACATGAGGATCTGTATTAAAAGGTCTCAGCATTGGGGAGATTGAGAACCACTGCTTTAGACTATTAGAGTAAGCAGGAGAAAGGATGGACTCACACTTGAGGACAGGGTGTGTGTATGCTAGGATACAAGAAGCTCATAGCAGTCATTCTTTTCATGAACACAAAGGTCTGAGGTATAAACGATTGTTCTGGTAGCTCATTGTTAAAATGGCCTGGCCTTAAAATAGTCTCCCCTTTTGCTATCTTTTGAAGTAGTTCACTTTTAAAAAAATGAAAGAGAAACTGATGTTCGGGCAGCTAAAGGCCCTGTCTCAGGTATGGTGGCTGTGGGGATGTTTGCTTTCGAGTGTAATGTTCCAAACCTGATTCTGTTGCCTGCCAGGGTTGTCCAGCAGCTGGGTTGGGAATTTTGATGTGTACGGTGTGCAAAAGTGTGAGGTAATCTCTTACTGAATGAGAGAGTAGGACTGGAAGACTTTAACCAGTGCCACCGTGAGACAGAACGCTTGATTGAAGAGGTTCTATGGATAGAGTGGATTTGAGAGAGACGTTGGATATGGTGCATGGAGGGGCTTTCAGTGCACTAGTCTGTAGGTTTCCCCTACAGAGGAGGACCATGCTTTGTAACAGAAAGGGAATGCTAATGTTGCATGGAGAGTAATGCAAGTATACTTGTGTATTCAAATGTGTATACAGTATTATTTTTCTCTCAGAGTCTATTAGAGATTGATTTTAAATCTCTTGTGAAGGCCAAAATCAGAAAATGTTTGTCTTTTATGTAAATATGTGAAATTTCATGGTAATGACATATAATATATGCACATCCTTCTGTACACTTAAGATAATCATTAGATTACTTAGAAGACTTAAAACAATGTAAATGACATGAAAATTTTATTATGCTATATTCTAATCATGTAAATAATTATTTTACTCTATTATTTGGGGAATAATGACAAAAACGTTTGATATGGTCAGTATAGACAGGTTCCCAAACATCCTTGAATCTGTGAGAGGTTGGATCCACAGTTGTATAACCCATGAATACGGAGAGACAACTGTATTTATGTGGATGCATATTTGTGTGCACATAGTCTGTATTTATCAGTCTGTTTGTTTATATATACATACAAATGTGAGTATACATATAACTATGCAAACTTATAGAAGAATGACTATAAACACTAATATGAAAACACATCTACATATCTAAATTTGCCTTTCCCTAGAAACAGACCCTGAGGCAAACAACTTACTGTAGGTAGTTTATGGGTTGATATGGGAGATGAGATAAGGAAAGTGGCATCCAGTTGAGTGTACACTACCCTTCCCCAAATCATGTATTTAAAATTAATTTCCATTGTGGTATAGTTGACAGATGGGTACTTGAGGAGTCCCTTAAGCAATGAGGATCTGCTGTTATGCGTGCTTTTGTAAGTGCTGAGAAGGGAGGAGTTTGACCTCTCTTTACCCTTCCTCTTCTTGTGTTATGTGAGCACATAGAATTCCTCTCCTCTGGAATTATAGGCAATATCTGGGAGCAAAGAGCAGCTCTTACCAGCCAAACTGGGTGTCTTATTCTGTGTTTTTCATCCTGAAGAACTGTGGACACTAAGTTTTGGTTCTTTATAAATTGCTCAACCTGTGGAATTTTGTTTCAGGAACAGAGAAGAACCAGGACCTCAATGAACTGCCATTGTAGGTAGATCTTAGTCCGCCTAGGAACCTCTTGAAGCCTGCATAAATTTCATGCCACAGATTTTTTTTCTCCTTGAGGATTGGGGACTGAGATGTACTTATGTCAGTTCCCATAGGCCATTGACTGAGAACTGTCTCTGGAAGGGTATCAGTTGTCTGATATTTCTAGCTGCCACTCAAATGACAAAGTGCTCCTCAGCAGAAGAGGAAGAAACACAGGTGTTGATGTTAGCTAACTGGCTGTGACCTCAGGTGACAAATTTGAGCAGATGAGGATATCGAAGCATCAGAAGTTATCCACAACAGAGATGTATGTGCATATGTGTGATCCATATGCTTATCAACGTGCACCTTCTAGCATGCATATGGCTTTGCATATGGATGTACATGTGGGTCTACACATACCTATACATACATATATGTTCAGAACTCTGGCCACCAGTGCTCACTGTCCTTATCCCTCGTTCTCTTTCATGTCTCAGTCCCTTGCCCATCTACTGTCCTTGTCCATGCTCTGCCTTGTTCATTTGGAGAGTGTTTAAACTTTCTAAGTTGGTCACAACTACATTAATCCACTTTTCTGTGCACCCCATATTTCTCAACCAGAAGTGATAGTCTTTCCTCACTTGTATTTCTGAGGTGCTGTGGCTCTAACTTGCTAGCATACCTGCCTTCCTTCCTTTCCTCTGCCCCCATTCTGTCTGTCTCCATCTCTGTCTCTCTCTTCCTCTTTCCCTCACACACACACACACACACACACACACACACACACACACACACACGTATGTATGTATGTATGTATGTATGTATGTATTATGTATATATGTATGTATGTAAATTCAGTAAGATACATGGCCCAGGGTGTCCCAGTTACTGCTTTATTTTCTTGTTCTCTGTGTTAGCTGTAGCAGAGGACATGCTGTCCTTTGTATGTTCAACTTCGTGTCCTCTGTGCTTACCACCATGTGCTCGGTAGTGTTTGGAATCTTCTCTCCCTTTTCTTCTCTGGTCTGTTTTCATGTAGTACACTAAGAGAAAATAATGTTTTCTCTTTCATACTATATCAAGTCAGCTCCTTTAGGCTAGCCAACCAACTTTTGTCTGAGATTACTCACTGTAGTTCACTGTCCCATTATCCTTTACTTACCATTTGCTCTGGAGTTGAGTGTGTCTGAAGTATCCCTTGTGTATCCAATGGCTGATGGGTGACTAAAGTTCCCCTTCTCTCAAGTAAAACATTGTCTTTGCTGTGTGGCTTGCATGTTAAGTCCAGTCCCCCTCTTTACACTCTCCAATTTTTTTGGAAATCTGTGTAGCTGTGTTTTTGTGATGTGGTGACAGAGGCAGACCACCAGAAAGGCGCTTCATCTGACTGAGATGGATGCCTTAGCTAATGAAACAAATGCTTTGCATATGACTTTAGATCCTGGTTTAGTCAGGACAGTATGCATGGCATTCCAGACAGCTGAGGACATGCTAGCCTTTGATGATATCTGGAGAGGACTGCACAACTCTTTCCTCCCACCCATTCCAGAAGCAAAGAGTCCAACATTTTTAGGTGTGAATATCATCATGACTCAGTCAGGAACTTCAGGACTTTATCATCACCCATTAAACTATATCAGCCCCATTTACACTCCATAAATAAGAGCCAAGAGGATTACATCCAGAGTCCCGATACTAATCAGGGGAGTGATGGTTTGCATTCCCTTAGCTGTTCCATACATTTGTCTGGGTCATATTAGAGCATGTTTCTTATAAGATGTGTTTGATATAAGTACTGTGTTAGTTTTAAAGCATAGCAATGATTATTTCTTAAGTCTAAAGCATGTTGAACATTTGTTAAAGCATTATACTTCATTGGGTTTGAGCTTGAGGTTCTATTACTTGCCTGCCTATATCTATCCATATCTATCTATCTATCTATCTATCTATCTATCTATCTATCTATCTATCATCTATCTACCTATCACCCATTTATCACTCATCTATCATCTATCTGTCATTTATCTATCATCTATTTATTAATCATCTGTCATCTGCATACTTATGCATCTATGTACCTACCTGACATTCATATATATATATATATATATATATATATATATATGTATATGTATATGTATATATGTATCTCTGTCTGTCTAATACACAACTGCTTAGTCAGATGTTCAGGAAATGTGGTGGCAGTTGGCACAGGCATTTCTCTAAAACCCATCTTTAAGGTTGTAATTGTTATTGTTGTTGTTGTTTTTAACACTCTGTTTTAGGGACCCTCTAGGCTCAGGGTTCTTGGAAATTATTGACAAGAGGAGGTAGTTCCACAATGATGTAGGATCCTCTTGAAGAAGTGGTAAGGCCTCAGTCTGTAAAACCAGCCAAATTAACTGGCCAAGATCAATTGCTCTTGCTGACAAAGGCGTGCTAAATTCAGAACATTTTAACTAATAAACATGGGTTGTTAATGGGCTGTCTGAGATGGAGGAGCTCTGCTTTATTGGCCCTAGCAGCCCTGAAGTCCATAAACACCTTTGCTCCCACTTACACTTGACATTGCAAAACATGTCTCCCAGGGAGACTGGAACTCCGAGGAAGGTTATTTGTGGGGAACAGAGAAGATGGAAGTCCTGTGGCCTCCATCTCCTAGCCTGCATTCCTTAAGATATCCTGTCCTGGCCACTTGGTCCTTTCCCAGATTCTCTTTTCTCTTGACTTTCTGGCCTTTGGACTGGTCACCCTGACACTGGACCTCTTCCTCATGTTTTCAGAAATGAGGCCTCTTGGTTCCTCTTAGAGGCCCATGGAAGCCAAAGCCACAGCCTCGAAGCCTCACCAGAGGGGCCATTAGACTAACGAAGTTTGAGGAAGGCCAGTCTGAAAGCTCTTCGCCATGACACAAGCTACCTTCCTGCTCTCCTTTTCCTTCCTCCCTTTCTTTCCTCATCATCACCCCATCTTTAGTGAGCACCCACTTATTTTGTGTTAGAAACTGGAACATTTTGTCTTGAAGGAAACTTGTTTTGTTTTCCCACAAAATCCCATGTTTCGTTCGCCAAATCATCAAAATGCTTAGTTATTAGATAATTTTGATGATCTTTGAAACATCTTTTTTCCTTTGTAATTTAAAGTAGTTGTACATAATAGGAAGGCACAGTGTGGCCCGTCTGTACCTGTACATAATGCGTGGTGACCTGATTAGGGTAGCGGGCATATTGATCACTTCAGGCATCAATCACTGTTTTGGGTTGAGAATGTTCAACCGCTTTTGCACTTTCTTTTTGAAATACACAACTATTTGATGATTTTATTTAGCTCTATACATTGGGGAAAAATGCTGATTTTGCCTTTTTGGTCCTTGGGGGGCATGCTGGGTATTGCTAATAATGACCACATCCAAGTGCAAATGATGCTGACCTTGTTTCTATTTTGCCTGCATCACCTTGCTCCCCATCTGCCAGGGCTCTTCTCTCCACCCAGCTTCCCCCTTGCCCTCCCTGGTGAACACTTTCAATGTTCACCACTTCACCAGTTCAGCAGGGACTAGTGAGAGATGTGACCTTCTGTGGAGGAGTGCAGGAAGGAAGGTAGATTTGGGTCAGCTGCTGCAGCACTTATGAAAATGTCTTCAAATGGCAAGGATATGGCTTCCCAGGGGCTGTCATACTTGAGAAGTGCCCTGCAAGCCAGAAAGGTTCCCACAGCTCCTGGCAGCAGAAGTTGTAACAGGATGTGGTTACCAGTGGTGAGGGTCGCTCACGGTAGCAGAGCTTTTAAAGAGGAGGCTGGTCCTGTACCCTCAGATTTGACCTTGGAATGAAGTTGCTCTAGCTGGGATTGTACAACCTGAAATAGGAAGCAGAGGGAGACATTATCATTTTTGTGGTCACATGATGCCACAGGAGTCCAAGCTGCACACTCCCAGCCATGCCATTCTCAGGACTCAAGCCCTTCCATGCCTGTCCCCTCTCTCATGGCCTTCGCCTTACTTGTGATATTAAGTACGATTTTGGCGCATTTTAGTCACAGGCTTTCATTATGTCTTCCCTGTCCATGGGGAGAAATTTGGCTACATTTGAGCAATAAATTGGAGAATTGAGCAATTATTGAGAGAATTAAATCAATGTGGGTAGTTTATCTGACTTGTGCAGGCCAAAAACCTCAGAGGAGTTTTTAGAACTAGTCTAAAACATTGGTACAATTTTTTTAAAAAAAATATGTTTCAATTTTCTTGTAGGTCTACCATCACTCTGAGGACAAAAGTGGTCTTGGCTTTAAACAGTCCACTGAGCAATAACAAGACAAGCTCTTTTTCTTAGAGGGTTAGAAAGCATGTAGTCTCTAGAAGGGACCTCCAACATGCTTAGAAAAGTAACTGGTATTGTGCTTGTTCTAGGCTGGACCATGACGTTATGTGTTGATGGTCTATGTTGCATTGAATGTAAGTAGGTATGATAGTACTTTTTTTTCTAAAAATCGTTCTAATAGTTTATCAGAATTCTTAGTTTGAAGCCATGAGTGTACAACTCTCATATATTTAATGTTGGAAAATCACCCAAATGTGCTGTTTTGAGATAACACTAGATTAACTGCCTACTATGGTTATTGATAATTACCTTGATAGAGACCCAATTGTATCTTAGAAGGAAGAGGATAAAGGCAGGGTCTGATTTAAGGCGGGTCTTTCAATGTGAGGACTTGGTTTTGATTGGGTAAATTTCATGGAATATTAGGTTAAGATTGGCAGAAAGCTCAAGGGGAAGGTTTCCCCTGTATGCATTGAAGAGTTCATCAGCTGAGTTTTAGCTTTTATTAGATGATTCCTTCAGTATGTTTTTAAAACTATTTTTTATCTTTTCAATGTGAAAAGCTTGAGAATATCTATCCCATATTTTAAATCCCATCTCATGAATTTTCAAGAAATATTTGCATAGGTGTCTTATTTTTATAGCTTACAACATTCCTTATGGTTGGTGCCTTATATAATTTATGGCTGAGGCTTCCTGTGAAGTTATTTTTCTGCATAGGGAGTTACCATGCCAACAATAATCCCACCATCAAAAACAGAAATTTCTTGCACAGTGTTTGAAGATTTATATGAAAACATAGTTTGAAAAGAGAGCAGCAAGTGATTTCTTTGCAAAAGAATTGCTGATAATGAGAGCTTCCAGTACTAAATGTGTTGTTCCACATAGCACTTGAATGTTTATTTTCTCAATTATCCTGCAGCCTAAGTGATAGTAGCTCTTCTTTTGATGAAAAACTGAATTTGTGAGAAACTTAGTAGCTTGTCTCAAGTTGTAGAGCTCCGAGAACAGAAAACAGTGCTACCTAGCTCTCAAGCGACCCACCTTTGCAAGTAGCCAGTATAGTTTGGAGATATTATCTATGACTAATTGTAGACATTTGAAGCTGAGAAATGCGATTTGAGTCTGTGGGGTAAACAACCACCGGGAATTTTAAGGGGAAGATAATGGCACTTGTGAGCACCAACAGAAGAACCTCAAATCTGATGCAAGAGATATCAACACAATAAAAGTGAATTACACTTCCTCCCTCTAATTCACAAGACTAAGCAAGTTTAAACTCATACCAGATTTCATGCTCAGGCAGTCAGCCTGAGCATATGTCACAATGGTGCTGGAGAGGATGAAGAACACATATCTATTACCCTTGCATCAGTTGGGGACGGAGGCACTATGATCTATAGTGCTTTTCCTGCCAAAGTGTGATGAATATGCAGGAAAAATGTGCTTGTTTCTGGGAGTCACCCTCACTTTCTCTGCTTCAAGGGAGGGATAGAAACAAACATGTATCCAGTGGGGGGCATCGATACCTGGTGGAGGTCCTGGGAGCTCATGTGTCTAAGAAGAAGCTCAGCATCCTTCTTTTTTTTTTTTTTTCTTTTTTTTTTGGTTTTTCGAGACAGGGTTTCTCTGTGTAGCTTTGCGCCTTTCCTGGAACTCACTTGGTAGCCCAGGCTGGCCTCGAACTCACAGAGATCCGCCTGGCTCTGCCTCCCGAGTGCTGGGATTAAAGGCATGCGCCACCACCGCCCGGCTTCAGCATCCTTCTTAGTCTGCAGAGGAGGTGGCTTCCAAGTCTGTCACAAGAGGAGCCTCACATGAAAACTCCAGGAGAGAGCAATTCTACTAAACCTTGAAAAACTGTTCAATTCCCTGTTCATTCTTATTCCCATCTTCTCATTCATGTCTGTGTCTAGCCAGTCAGTCATTAGTTTAACAATGATCGAGTACCTGCTTTATGTTAGATACTGTGTGGGGTGCTGAGACTCATTGGGCAGTCACAATACACAGACTTGAATGCAATTATTGAAACTAAACCCCAATCAAACCACGGTGCAATGTGTTCTGTCCCACATGTAGTTTATGATGGTCAGGAAAGACCCGATGTATTAGAAAATATAAATAACTGTAGAACTCAAAATAACCCATTGCAATAAGATTGATGTATTTCTGTCCAATCTTTCTCTCCAGACAATATCGTTACATAGCTAGATGGTACTGCATTTACACTTAGGTCAGCATTGGAACTTACTGATCTAAACATCTGAGGTTAAAAAAAAATTACAAATACTGCAATATACAAAGAGTGCTCAAAAAGTTTCAAAATTTGCAGCACTTTAGACTGCAAGGCTTTGGATTGGGAGTGAGCAACCAGTAAAGTTGATGCAAATTCTTTTTTTTGTGTGTGTGATGCTAGAGATTGAACTCATGGTGTTGGGCATGGAAGGCGAGAACTTTATTGCTGATCTCTAGGACCAGATTAAAATATTGTGAAATCAAAGAACAAAACGAAACAAAAACCTGATAAACTTTTGGCCCTAGGCATGTTGGATAATGTGCATCCACCCAGTACTGTGAATGTATGTCAACTTCACTAAAAGATTGTTGAGCGCAATTTTCACAGTTACGTAATATTCCATCAGCACACTATGATTTAATCATTTTTTTCCCTTTTGAATTTTATATTTTTAATTTCTATTATTATGAATAATGTGACAGACATCTTGGAAAATCTTTGCTTTTATTAATCTTTGATTATTTACTCAACCTGAATTCATAGAGACATAGCAAGAATACAAACACTTTAAGGTATATTTGTATGTATTGCTGAGTTACTTCAAAGAAGTGATATCCAAATTTGCACTCAAATCAGAAGTATACTTATCTGGTGCCTGTCTTCTTGTGCTGAAGTGTTTTTTTTACTTGGGAACCAGTTTCCATCCTAAAACAGTTTTTCCATGTGTTGTTCAGTATGTGTTATTTGTGTTCTAATTTTCTATGTTTATTAATCATCTAGGTTTCTTTTGTAAATTGTGTGTTTTTATGTCTAAGTTTTGTTGGGTATTCAAAGTTGTATTGCAAGCTTGGGGTGTGGCTCAATGGTAGAGTACTTGCCTGTGTGTAAAAAGCCCTGGGTCTGATGCTTAGTAGAAAAGAACAAAAAAAAAAAAAAAAAAAAAAAAAAAAGGAGGGGAGGGAGTAAATATTGGAGATGATGTGTGAATGAGGCCCTCTCACACTGAAGTGTTTTTAAGAACATTGAACAAATGCCTTGTCTTAATGTCCCTGGCATGTGAACCGCAAAGTGAAGGATGCCACAGTCCTTCTCTACTCTTTACTTTTCATCTTGGTCCAAATGTATTACAAAGCAGAAAAACAAGGCCGTGTTTTCAGCTCCCACGGTAATGAGACCAGTGGGTTTCTACATTTCCACTCATTCCTTCCCATCTCTGACCCCATCATTGTGGTGAGTCAGTGGTCACTCATCCACACCTGAACTCAGGCCGATGTGAGGTTCTGCAATGCAGAAACAGCCCCCAGGGACAGCAGGGACAGGAATCCTCCCTTGCACCCTGGGATATGGGGAGAAAGAGAAGCTGAACTTGCCACGAAGAAAGTATGAAATATTAGTGCTCTGGTCACAGTTCAGCACATATGATACTTTCCATTTTGTGGTGGTGCCTCCATATTCCTTTCTTCGTTGCTGATGCTGACCTGCTCCTTTACTCCTGTGCACTGCACCCCTTTTCCTGACCCATCACCTTTTCAGTGACTTCTGGTGCCCCACAAGCTGTCCCTGTGTCCCTGAAGTACCATGGATTGTTCTCACTGTAGTCTTGATCTCGCCTTGAGCAGCCATCCCAGAGCTCTGCACACTAGATATTCAGGAAATATCTTTTGAATGAATTGATTACACATTTTGGCACCTTTTAAATGTCATTCAAATGTTCAATTTGGAGGGTGGCAGTGCCTTTGTGGTCCCATGAACGGCTTCAATTACCACCATTCCCTCCGAGTGGAATTTTAAACGGTACCACTTGTGTGGTGTGGAAGCAGCAATGTGTTGGAATCTCAAGGAGGCACAGTTCTCCCCAAAGGCCAGAGAGTACTGTATCACAACACACAGGAGAAAAGCACATCCTTGCACACACCTAGCATGCTCCTCTGCAGCCCATCTCCCAGGCTATACTGAGGTATAAAGCCGCGACCCACCTGCCTGTTCTGCATTCTTGAAGATATGGGTTAAAATACCAAGCAAACTGCAGAGGAAACAGGCCCCGTGAGTGGGGCCTTCTGTGGCCCGAGCACTGTGAAATGAGCAAAGGGTGGGGAGCTGGCTCCGGGGCCAGACACCATAGCCACATGCTTCTGAGGACCCTGCCTTTGCCCGGTCTTTCTCCCCATACTCTGTGATACACAGAATCAGACAACGTGACTGCGACAATGATCAGGGGCAGTATGTTTCAGATGCTAAACTAGAAAGCCACACGAGAATTTTTAATATCTCAGCACTACTGGAATTAAGCAAAAGACAAGTTGGTATCCATAATAAAAAAAAAAAAAGAAAGAAAGGCTGTCATTTCTCCAGACTGTTCTCCGCTGACAGGCTGCAGGAGTTCTTCTTTCATTCTAGTGATTTCGTGCAAATTTGTGATATCGTCCAATATTAGTATAGGCGGTGGTCCTTTGGTCATAATTTAAACACTAAAATTCAAAAATGGAAAAATCACTTTGAAATTTCAAAGTGAGTATGAGAAACGACTCAAACCACATTATTTAATATTGACCCATTCCTTATTTTTTTTTTTTATTTGACAGGACGAACTTTTAATATCCTTCCATACCGTGCATTGTAGAGCTGTTGTAGTCTTTAGGGCTCTTTTCTCATCAGCCTGAGTTTACGGATCTGACTGGCAGATACCAGGAGCAGCTTTCTCCATCCTGCTGGGGAAATGCATATCTTTTCCACTTCAAGCTAAGGCAGGAAGGGGGAGGGGGAGGGAGAGAGGAGGCCCTTGAGAATTTGGGGTTTGTCGTTAGGTTCTCAGCATCCATAATATTCATAAACAATGGACACAGCTGTCTCTAATGACTCAATCCACTAACCGAAAGAGCAGAGCATGTGCCAGCAAACATCAGGCTCTAAGAGGACTTTGTTTTCCAACACAAGGGTTGTCATAGATTGATGTGTGAAGCAGAGTTTCTTTTGTAAGCAAAGTGGATGTGTACCTTAAACTTTTATCACCCAGGGGCTCTTTTGGTCAAACATTAGGGCGAGTGCCGGGGCCTCACTAGTCCTCAGAAGTGTACTGCTTGTGCTTCTGTGCTGTTCTGACAGCTTTGGGCAGGCTGCTGCTGCCTGCTCCAGCAGTGCCAATTGCACGGACAGGAGGCCATACCTTAGGAGCACAGAGGTTTGGGGTTCAGTCCTGCCCTTTGCAACGGGAGAACCATGGGATGGAATCTTCTCGTTTGCCCCCCTCAGACTCAGTTTCCTCACCATCACAACGAGGCTCTGCTAGGTCCTTTTTGGTTCTTCAGTTCATAAACTGGCAACTTAGACAAGGCCTTTGTTTCTCAGGAAGCCAGTTAGTAGAAAGAGTCTAAAACCCCAGTTAATGGAAGTTACCTTTTCCTAGGATAATAAAAAAAAAGCCATTGATACATTTTTTTAGTTGACTTTTAAATTTTGGTTTAAAATTTAGGTCCAGTAAAATTCACTCTTTGGGGGACATATATCTGTGAGTCTTGCCAAATGCATGGTGTATAATTTTAAACAGCTCATATCACATAACCCAGCTACAACTTACTCTATTAACAAAACAAAGAAAAGAAAATCTGCTTGGACTCTTAAATTGTGGTTTTGTAGAACTATTGAGACCTCTGGGCTTTCTTCCATGTATCTAGGGTGAGGAGGGAGGCTTGCACTCACTAGCTCTGAAATGAATTGGTGGGTTCTGTTTGCAAATAGCAATCGAGGGAGAGGAAGTACCTTTTCCTCCCCAGGGCAGGGCCTAGACCATCCAATATGATGGGAACGCTGGCCAGGATGAGGACCCCAGGTGCTGGGCTGTATCATAGCTGCTGCTGAACGGGTAGAGCGTGGTGGGGCTTGAAGCTTCCCTGGTTATAGTATTGTGTGGAGAGCTTGGAGATGGAAAAGCGTTCCAGTAGCTTGACGTGTCTCTGCAGTCATATAAACCAGGCAGTACGAGACTGACGGTTTTCTGGAAGAGTTTTGGGGTTCTCTGAGGAGAGGGTGTCCCCTGGCCTTTCCAGGAGCTTTGGTTCCATGAAGCCTGTGCAGATGTTAAGGTGTTGCATCTCTGTGTTAGTCTGCAGTGCTTCTCTTTCCAGATGTTGTCCAAATGCTAGTACACAAGGAAACGGAGTTTTCTGTGTGGGGGTGGGGGGTGGGTAGCTATGACTGGAGCCTTAACAGAGTCAGGCGCCAACTCAAGAGTCATGTATTCAGCCTGGGGTCTGACCCACCAAGGCCAGTGTGCCCTGCTGGAGAGATAGGTCTCGAGATTTAGATGGGGATTTAGTTCAGCTCTGCAATTCAAACAAATGAAAGTAACTCTGAGTCTCACCTTCTGGTTTGTAAAATGGAGAGCCTCTAACAAGACCTTCAAAGCCATTTCCTACCCGAAGAACCAGATGAAAGGCACAAAGATCTGTAGCTTCTCTCTGTGGAAATGAAGGTGACATTGCAGTGACATGTCAGAGCTCGGGAGCCCGAGTTACTCCCCTTCACTCTCTTATGTTCACCTGGGGAAGTTCCACATGGCTGGGAGGATTTCCTTGTAATGCAGGCTCTATCTAGTGGCCAGCATACCAGTGCATAGTAGGTCCTTTCATAAATGTCTACCTGGTATTTTTATTTTATTTTATTTTTTGCCAGTCTTACTTTGTAGCCTAAGTTGGCCTGAAACTTGCTGTATAGCCCAGGCTGACTTCAATGTTGTGGCAATCCTCCTGCCTCAGCATTGTGATTCCAGGTATGAACAACCACATCCTGCCCCTGGAGTCCTTTTGATGCTTATCTACATTGTTCTCATTTAGAACACTCACTGTGTATCAGATCCAAACATTTGAAATTGGACTTTCCTGCTGTCTGAGGTGAACCTACCAAATGGCACCTTGCTCTCTGCGATCCTCTTTTTCTGCAGAAGACTGCTGCGTGAGGAAGCCTCTTGGCACCCAGTGCTAGGACTTTTGTTCTGCCGAGGAGATCGTGTTTTGTGGACTTGGTCATTCTTTCTCTTCATGTAAGGACTTACAGTGTTTGCCTAGTGCCTCTTTAGGAAGAGACGGTTTAAACCTTCACGGTAGCGCTCTACTCCTGTGCTGTCCAGTAGAAATATATGACAGGTCACATTTGCAATTTGAAGTTTTCTAGTAGATACATTAAAAGAAGTAAGACAGGATTGAGCAGATTTTAATAATATACCATATTTAGCACAGCGTGTGCAAACTATAACTTCTACAAGTAACCATGAAAGATTACAAACAGGATGTTGTAAGTTTGCCTAATTTTCATGATGGCCCATAAGATTCTGGTTTTTATAACAGCCCTTCTTGGTTTAGACTAAGCCACCTTCAATAACTCAATCATATATGTGGCCATTGTCTACCACGTTGCATAGCACAGGTAACACCCAATCTTAAAGCACAAATAGGAATCCCCTCTACTCACACCAACCTGTGTTACATTGATATGCACTGCCTGACTGATGTTCACACAGGATGAAATAAAATCAAATTTCATCATTGCCCTGAATGATGAATCCAGTCTCAGGGTGTTCCTTCCCTGCTCACAATCCTCCGGTGTCATCCTTTATTCACAGGTAAAGCTTTATAAAGAGCCTTCCTGCCGGGCTTTGTCATCCTGATGTAGCGACAGCCACACTGGACTCCTGGCTACCCTGAGCATGCCACACATTCTCACCACAGGGTTTTGCATTGTAGAGTACTCTGCCTGGAATATTCTTCCCTAAGTCTCCAAATGTCTGGCTCCTTTGCCTCCTGGAAGGCTCTGTTTGAATGTCACCTGTTCAGTGCTATATAACTGGTTACTTTGGTACAAACTCTGTCATTAGTTACTAGTTTGGTTTTCCCTAATGCTCTTTAATCCAACATCTGATGCTCAGGTTTTTTTTTTTTTTTCTTGTTGACATCTTTGCAGAACATAAGCCTTGGTACAACATAACCTCTACTAGAAGGAAGGCTTTATATCCAGTAGGCAGAGACATTTGCTTGGTGGGTGAATGAATGGACAGATTTTTACCCAGCATCCCAAAGTTCTAAAAACACCCAGTTCCATTCCCAATGAAACCCCTGAATAACATTCTGCTGAAGAGAAACCCAGTTACCTTGCACAGTGTCAAAACCACAATTAAATCGTCTATTTGTCCGCTTTGCTCTGCTTGGGAAGGTATAGTAATGGACCTCAGCCTGTCTTGATCCTAGGAGAAATCTGGTCTGTGCCTTCAAAAGACTGCTTTTAAGTGGTAAATTGTTGGAACATCACAGTAAACTCCTTTGTGAGTTTTTGGGTATGTTTCCTTCTTTGGAAGTGGAGCCTTAGAAATTTTTTTTTTTTTTTTTTTTTTTTGGTTTTTTGAGACAGGGTTTCTCTGTGTAGCTTTGCGCCTTTCCTGGGACTCACTTGGTAGCCCAGGTTGGCCTCGAACTCACAGAGATCCACCCGGCTCTGCCTCCCGAGTGCTGGGATTAAAGGCGTGTGCCACCACCGCCCGGCTAAAGAAACCGAGTTTTTTTTTCCCTTGGTATTTTTTTGAGACAGGATTTCTCTGTGTAGTTTTGGTGCCTGTCCTGGATCTCGCTCTGTAGACCAGGCTGGCCTCGAACTCACAGAGACCCGCCTGGCTCTGCCTCCCGAGTGCTGGGACTAAAGGCGTGTGCCACCACCACCGGGCTAGAATTCTTAAGACTTAGGAACCTGAGAGTTGATTTAATGGAGGCAGATTGGATTATCCCTGTACACACCCACAGACCCTCCACTCATGCTCAGTTTCAGCAGACTCACTGGGAATGGATGGTCCTGTACACAGGGTCAAGGCAGAGTGGAAGGAGCTATTGTTGGCTGGGTTTGAGGGGGCAACACCGGCCTTGAGGACCAGGAGACCCAAACGGTGTAATGTGATCCCTAGCTGCTGATGCCTGGGCTGAAGGCAGAGTCTGGCTCAGAGGCTCCAGGGTTCTTGAGAAGAGAGGCCAGGCTAGTTTAGAAGCCAAACAACTTTCTTTTGTCTTACTTGTTTTCCCTTCAAGAAGCCAGTGTTCCGGAGGCCACAGCAAGGGGGAAGTCACAGCTGCTGGACACTCAGGACTTGGGACTTGAGAGCATGCAGGTGAACACGAGGGAGGGGCTATCCGCAGCTCTCCCCTGTCACCTCACTCTGGGATCAGGGGTGTAAAATTGGCCCTGACTCTACATTCATTTCACACTAAGTCATTCTTCCCAGCAGCGGAGTGCTCCCTACCACTCTATGTACTCCCAGAGAGGAAATCAAACCTTTGTCAATAGCTTTAGAGGTCAAAATCAAAATGGCAGTTTCCAGACCACGGCTCCCACGACTGGCTTTGCTCTGCCAGATACTGTCAAGGACAGGCGTCCTGCCCTGAGAACTTGCAGAGCTCTGAATGAAAACCCAGACTTCTAAGTGAGAGATCTTGCAGCTAGTTGAAAAATCTGGTAAGAATACATTGGATTAAATTCAAAAATCTCGAACTTTAAAAAGACATCTTGTCCCCCTAAAACAAATCAAAGATAAACAGGTTTGGTTCTTGAATACTATTTTTGTTATATAATATTTTGTTTAGTAGTGTTTTTGAAACATAGTGTTTATTTTTTGAAAATTTCATACAGTGTATTTTGATTATAGTCACCCTCCACTCTTCGCTCTAACTCATCCCAGACCTACCCCACCTCCCTACTGCGTCTCAACTTAGTGCCTTTTTTTTAATGTTTATTTTTTCAATAACCCACCAGGTCTACTTTATGCTGCCCATATATGGCTAGGTGTGGAGCCACCCTCTGGGGCATGGTTGAAGTACTACACCCTTAAAGAAAACTGATTCTCCCTCCACCCAAAGCCATCAGCTGTCCATAGTTCTTCAGTTAGCAGTGGGGATGCTGATCCCTACTCCACCCCTCCATGCTGGAATATCGACCGGCTTGATCTTGTATAGGTCTTATGTGGGCAACCACCGCTGCTGTGGGTTCACGAGTACAGCGGTCCTGCCATGTCCAGAGGACACTGTTTTGCTCCCATCCTCCCAACCTCTGGCTCTCACAGTCATTCAACTGCCTCTTCTGTGATGGTCCCTGAGCCTTGCGGAGGTGTGTATATGTGAGATGTAGAGGTCCTGTTTGTGACTAAGCACTCTGCTGGCACTGATTCTCTTCCCTTCAAAGGCACATGTTTCTGTGTTTACCACTGTCTGCTGCACAAAGAAACTTCTCTGAGACAGTCTGAGAGCTGTATTAATCCATGGGTAGAGAGATACAAATTTAGAGGGAAGTTTGATGCTATGTATTTATGTAATTAATGGTTTTGCCACCTTTAAATTCTCACTAAGCAAAACAAACAAACAAACAAACAACAAAAAAACCCGCTTTACCAATTGGTTTATACACTCAGGAACACTGGGGTTTGACCAGAGCAATTGAGTTCATTCAGAGGATGGATACAAATTTTGCCTAGTCAGTTTCTCATTTTTCTCCTTTGGGGACTATTATTTTAGTCTTATAATCTCGACGAGAAGAGGCCATATACACAGCCTGTTGGCTGCTCATTTTCTGACCTTCCCATAATCCTGTTTGAAGGAGGCCAACTGGGCTGGGAGGGCTGATAATGAACATGTGTTAAGCCTGGGCTTGGATGAGGGAAAGACTTGATGGGGTGGAGAGTCGTAGAAACCTCATCTTACTCACGGGCCTTTAAAACTTGACTGTCTTTTTAAGAAAAGATTTTTATTTATGTGTGTGTGTACAGGCACAGGCATGTGTGAATACCGTATGTGTGCAGGTGCCAGCAAAGGCCAGCAAAGGGCATCAGATTCCCTGGAGCAGTGCCCTCAACCTTCCTAATGCTGTGACCCTTTATGTTCCTCATTCGGCAGTGACCCCCACCCCACCCCCAGCCATAAAGTTATTTTGTTGCTACTTCATAACTGTAATTTTGCTGCTGTTATGAACTGTAATGTACATATCTGGTATGCAGGATATTCAATATGGGACCCCTGTGAAAGGGTCATTCGACACCCAGAGGGGTTGTGACCCATGCGTTGAGAACCACTGCCCCAGAGCCAGAATTACAGGTGAGCTGTCTGGAATGGCTCTGAACTGCTTAGCTCTCCCCCATCCCCCTCCTCCCTTCTCAGTGCTTTTCTGATTGCCCCCTGCTCTTCAGAACTTCAAAGGTCACACAGAACACTGTGCATGATATGAACATGATTATGGTATAAAGTGATCAGAAACTGCATGAAACCCTATAGAGACGTTGTATCTGGACCAGTAAGAGTTGATGACAAACTGGTAGTTCTTTGGCAAGGTTCATGAATCACACTGTAATTAAGTCGAGTGCCCTGGTGGGAGAAGAGAGTGTGGAAACAAGGCTTAGGGACAGGCTGATCAAATTATGTTCCAAAAGGAGCTATGTGGCTTAGATGTCCAACGACCCTTGAGCCAGTGACTCTGGCACATTTTAGTAAGGAGGTAAATTTGTTTGTTCGTTCATTCAGTTAGTGTTAGGAAAGGAACAAAAGACTGGGGCAACTGTTTTAGATTAACAAGGATGAAAGAGACAAGACAGCTATGTGCAATTCATGATCTTGGACTGGATCGTGGATTTAAAACAATTGCTATAAAATTGACTTTAATTTTAGTTTTCTTTCTTCTTGTTGTTTTTACTTCGAATTTCAACTGTCTAAAGGTTTTGATTTTTGTTTTTGAGGTACAGGAGATCGAACCTACATATTCATTCACACTGTGCAAACTCTTTATCAGTATATCTGCAGCCCTAAAAATGATTCTTTGGCCCTCACCAGCTATTAGCTGCCAATAGCTTTTCCACTAAGGACGGTTCCTCAGGAGCCCATCCCCCTCCCTGCTGGAATTTTGAGTGACTTCATCTGGTTCAGGCCACCACAGCTGCTGTGAGTTGATGTAAACAGCAGTCCCATCATGTCCAGAAAACAGCAGTCACAGTACCCTTCCCAGTCCTTGGGCTCTTCAATTCTTTGCACTCCCACTTTGACTTTACTTATGTGATTTCCATTTTAAGACTGTTGGTAGTATTTTATGCAAAACTGGTACCTTGGGATGAGGTATGTTTTGTTTATACATACTTTTTGTTTTAAGCTTCTATGATTTGATAGTCACAATAATGAAATACTTTCCATATACAAAGATTTTAATATTGGAATTTATATGTACTTATGTAGATATATGTACAACATTTTCAATTTCTCATATCACGTTAGCTTATGATTTTGTTAACTGAAAATATATGGACAATTAAATTTCTTATGTTTGAAATTATAAAAACAAACACAGGTGATATATTTAAATACTATAAAATGATATCATCAGGACAGTTGGATAAACTTGAAGATAGGCTACTTAACATTCAATTTCTGGAGTGGTATAAAAACCTTGTGGTTATAACAATGGCTTTAGGAGGACATTTTAAATTAGGGTTAAAGTGTTAGAAATAAACCCTTTCCTGTAAAAGTCAGGAGTGGCATGTGACGTGAAAGCAGAGAGAGGTTATTAGAGGTGGAAAGATGAAAAAGTGAGGAGGAAGTAGGAAGAGGAATCAACAATATCATGCTTTGTTTGAAAATGCTGTAATGAAACCTAATGCTTAGAACACTAATTAAAAACAAATTAATTAATTAAAAAACCTAGAAGGGAACCACTGAAGTGTTTGGAGAAAATAAATATTGTGAAATAGTAAAATTGGTAAGTCTATAGGCAACTAAGATCAGGTCCACATCCTACTGTTCTTGTGGCCTTTCAGGTTTGAGTTTTCAAAACTAAATGTTGGGGAAAGAACAGGAAGTGGGTGCTAAAGTATGTGTTGTGACCTTAGCAGCAGAGGGGTGTAACCCATTGGCAATGGTGTTAGCTGCGGGTTTTCTGTAGATGTCTTTTTTAGCCTGAGGAATGTTCTCCTTTATTTCCAGTTTGTTGAATATTTTTACCAAGAAGAGATGCTGGGTTTTTGCCAAATGTAACTTCTACATCTACTGACGTGATGGTATTATTTTTGTCTTTTATTGTCTTAATATGATATATTCAGTAATTTTCATGTTAAAGCCCACCTTGATTTGGGGATATGTTTTATAACTTATTACGTGTTACTGGATTCAATTAGCTAATATTTTGTTGAAGAATTTTGTATTTGTTTCTATGAAAGAGATTCAGCTGTAGTTTGCTTTCTTGAGACACCCTTGTTTCAGGGCAGTGGTGGTGCATGCCTTTAATCCCAGCACTCAAGAGGCAGAGGCAGGCAGATCTCTGTGAGTTCAAGACCAGCCTGGTCTACAGAGTGAGTTCCAGGACAGCCAGGAGTGTTACACAGAGAAATTATTGTCTCAAAAAACTTAAAAAAAAAAAAGAAAAGAAAGAAAGACAGAAAGAAAGAAGAGAGACATCTTTGTCTTTGGTTTTTATATCAGGATGATACTGGCTTCAGGAAACAAGACATATTTCTTCCTCTTTTTTATTTTGTAAAACTTTATAAGATAATTACGTCCTCTCAGCCCACCTCACTCTTCTCCCAGTGGGATGGAACCCAGAGCCTCACCCATGTTAGGGAGCACCCGAGCACTGGCCTGCCTCCCACAGACTTTTATTTAATTGTAATTCTGAGAGGAGGGCTTATGGCTTCCCAAGCTGTCCAGGCTGGCCTTGAATTCATTCTGTAATCCAGGCAAACCTGGAACCCACTACTCTCCTGCCTCAGCCTTCTGAGTAGCTGCAACAATAGGCTTGCACAATGGGCCCGGCCAGTGTCAGTGCTTCCTCAACCACTTGCTAGACTCTATGTGACTGTGGCTTTCCTTCATGGGAACTTTTTAGTCAACAATGCAATTTCTGTATTTATTGTAAGTTTATTTTTTCATATCTTCCGGTGTCAGATTCAGCAGTTCATTTCTAGAAATTTACTATTTTGTAGAGATATTTAAATTGTTGACATATAATATTTCATAATAGTCTCTGTGACATTTTCACTTTTGTGAAGTGAGCAGCAATGTCCTCACTCATGTCTGATTTCAGTGGCTTGTGTCTGCTTCCAGTTTTTCCTGTTCAGTCTAGCTAATAGTTTATTATTATTTTTAATTGAAAAAGTTTTGAGAATTTCACATACAAATATTATATTCACAGTGCTCCCCTAAGCAATTTCTCCCTAGACTGCTGACTCCCTATCATATTTGTGACTTCTTTAGATATATACATATACATGCATATAAAAATACATTCTGCTGGGCCCGTTTAGAGTTGCTGTTATGTGTAATTGTTTAGGGCTGATCACTTGGGATTGGATGACCTATCATGGGGCTAATTCAGGAAGAAGACTGTTCTTCCCTCTCAGCAACCATTGATTGCCTGTAGCTCTTCATCTAGGGGTGGGGCTTTGTGAGATTTCCTTCATCCACGTTGGTGTGTCAAGTGCTGTTGTCCTTTGCTGGTCTTGCTTAGGTGGCCATATTGTTGAGATTTCATGATATAGATCCCTGTAATATACAGAAGACACTATTTCATTGCAGATGTCTCTGACCCATACAATCTTTCTGACACCTCTTCCTCGATATTTCCTGAGGAGCCTTAGGTATAGAATTTGTTTGTAGATACATCAAATGGGGTTCGACACCCCATTTCCAATTGTTCTCTGAAGTTTGACAAGTAGATTTCCTTAATGGTTTATATCTTCTACCAAACTAAACCAAACCAAACCTTCTTTGATGAGGTGTGTGTGTGTGTGTGTGTGTGTGTGTGTGTGTGTGTGTGTGTGTGCTGGTTACACTTTTTTTTTATTATTTTTTATTTTTGTTTGTTTGCTTTTATGCCAATTTGATGTAAGATAGAGTCATCTTAGAAGCAGCAGTCATGTATGAGAAAATGCCCCCATCAGACTAGCCTGTGAGAAAGCTTGTGGTACACCTTTTTGGTTGATGATTGATGTGGAAGGGCCAAGTTCACTGTGGGTGGCACCATCCCTAGGCTGATGGCCTGAGTGCTATAAAAAAACCACGCTGAGCAGGCCATAATGTGCAAGCTGGTAAGCAGCATTCCTCTGTAGCCTCTGCAATGGTTCTTGTCTCTGTGGGCATGAGGGTGGTTAGAATGCTGTTAGGTATCCTGTTTTAATGGGGTGGCAGTAGTAAGTTCTCTTCTAGGGTCAATGGCTTCATTAGCTGCAGATAGCAGCCTAGGTTTTCAGTCCCAGACATGGATTTCCTCCTACCTAGCGGGCCTCAAGTCCAGTTAGAGAGCTGTTGGTAGTTATCAGGACAGAGATGCCCTTAGTGAACGTTTGTGGTGTCTTGCTGTTCTGGTCACTGTTGGTGTCCTAGGCGTTCCAGCTAAGTAGGAATATTGACTGCTTTCCCTCCTTGGCAGCTGCATCCTTCCTTCCCACAGAATGAGAGCTGGTCCTCAGGGAAGAGTCTTCCAGGACGGTTCCAGCTTGGTTCCTCCAAGTCCGCTGTCCAAAATGTGTGGTGTCTTTGTAAGCCCCATTTTGGTTTCAGCCCCAAATGTTGCCATTTCACATTAATTTCCAATTGCTCTCATTCCTTGAGTTACTGGTTTTAGGAAAAGATTTAATCTTCAGGTACTTTTGAATTTCCCACATTTTCTTGTGCTACCGGTTTCCAATTCTATTTCATATTTTATGCTTTAAATATTTTTTAACTTACTGAGACTTTTTATTGTGAAATATCTATTTTATCCCGGAGAGAGCTGACTGTGCACTTCAGGAGAATCTGTACTCTTCTCTTGTGGATGGCGTGTCCTGTGTGTGTTCTGTGTTTGTCTGTCATGTCAATTTAACAGTACAGTTCATCTGCCCAGTATTTCCATCTGTTACTGAATTGGGATATTGTAACCTAAATTATTATCTTTTGAGTTGGCTGTTTCTGCCAAAATCTTTTGTTTCATATACTTTGGCTTTTTTTTTTTTAAGTACCCATGTATTTATGACACTTCTTCCTGTTTGGCTTTTATAATTGTAAAATGCCCTTGTCTCTGTGCAACAGCAATTTTTATAGTAAGACTTTCTCTATAATATTGTAGTGTCTCTTTTTCCTGCCCCTTTATTTATCAACCTGTTTATGTGTTTGAATCTAAATTTATTTATTTTTGCAGACAACACATGGTAGAACTGTAGGTTTGAATAAGATTTTATCTCTTTGCTTTTTGTTTGGAATGTTTAATTTATTTTATTCAATGTATTTTCTTGTAAAATGGGATTAAACCTGATGTCATAATGATTTCTGCATGCAATATGTTATCTGTGACAATGTTATATCAGACTGTAACCATTTACAAAGAAAGTCTTCTGATTTTTTATTATATAGTATATCTTTATGCACTATTTATTTCTCTTATGTTTAATATACATAATCTCTTTGACATAATATCATGTTATATATTAATATGGAATGAGATGAAACAGATATTTTATCATTTATATAAAATGTATCATATTAACTATATAAACACTAATTAAAGGTATACTGTGTAGTAGACCTTTGGTATCTACAGGTTTTGAGTCAAACATAATGCAAAAATATTTGAAAAAAATGACATTTGTACTGAACATGTAGAGACTGTCTTGTTTGTCATTGTTCCGTAAACAATAAAATAAAATATAGCAGCAGTTGACACTGTGTTAGGTACTCTAGGCAATCCGGAGAGTATCTAGAGCACTGGTTCTCAACCTGTGGGTCATGAACCCTAGACAAACCCCTATCTCAAAAAATATTTACACTATGATTTGTAACAGTAACAAAAATATAGTCCTGAAGTAGCAATGAAAAGTTTTATGGTTGGAAGTCACCAGAACATGCAGAACTTGTTGAAAGGTCACAGCATTAGGAAGGTTGAGAACCACTGACCTAAAGCATAGGACATCACATGAGCAGGTTCTGTGTGAAAACTATCCCAGTGTATAGGAGAAACTTGTTCCTCTCCAGACTTTGTTCCTGAGAGATATCCTGGAATTAGCAACCCTGTAGACCCTGAGGGATGACGGCAGGTTATATATATATATATATATATATATATATATATATATATATATATATATATATATATCTTGAGATTCCCATTAACATCTTACTACAATCTAGGTTAATACTCATTAGTTCAAAACTATTAAAAAACAAAAACAAAGACCTTCATTACAGTAGAGCTCTGCTTTCCCATTCAGTTATACTGTTGCCATCAGATAAACCACATCTTCATAAGTTACAAGTCCGTCAACAAAGCTTTGTTCATAATCTCTAATGTTTTATAGGAAGAGAGAACTGGATGCAAATGTACATTATACCTGTCGATGTCCTTCATGCCTTCATGTGTGGCCCTTTCCTTTCCTGCTGGTTTTTCCATAGGGAAGATCTGTTAGTAATGAGTTATATTACTTTTGTTTGTATAACAATTTCTTAATTTATTCTTTGCATTTTAACAATAGTTTTGCTGATAGAGATTTTCCGTCTGTAGTTTTCTCATTTTCCACTCTGCAATTGTCTTCTGGCCTCAGTAGTTTCTAATGAGAAGTCAGTTTGTCTTACTAATGCTTTTACATCTTTGAAAAACCTACTTGATAAAACATGACTTTTAAACTTATTTTTTCTTTATGCATGGTTATTTTAGCTCTTTAATATATCCACCATAGTTGATTCCAACCTTTGGCTTTCTCAAGGAGAATTTCTGTTTGTCTCTGTCTCTGTCTCTGTCTCTGTCTCTGTCTGTGTGTGTGTGTGTGTGTGTGTGTGTGTGTGTGTATACACACTTCTCAGTTTCTCTCTTACTTTTGTTGTTGCTTGTTGCAAGCCATAAACTTAAATAATACAGTTTAACAACACTGAAAATCAGATTTTTCCTGTTTTTTGTTGCTGTTTGCTTTTTACAGTGTGGTTGTTGCTGCTCTTTGTTTGGTGGCCTCTGGCTCATCCTCTAATGTCTATAAACCTTGTTGTACGAGTCTCCTGGTCTCCATTCTGTTATCTTTGTGGTTGGCTATTGACTGGCGAGAAAATTCTCTCAATGTCTTGTGCACATATGTCTCCCTGTCTCTGCTCTGAGGCTCTGGGTGCACTGTTGGCCATGTTTTCAGCACCCTAGCAGGAAACCTTCAGCTCTGATCTTCCCTTCACTTCCTGGTTGTGCAGAGCCTCTGGGTCATCTGGAGATGAGCATTTTGGGCTTTCTCAGGCATTTCCTGAGCACAGATGCTACCTTATACAGTTGTAGTCTTTGGGATTCTCAGCAATATGTAGAACTTTTCAAATTTTCTTATAGTCATTCTTAGCTTTTCACTATGTAGTCCAGGCTGGCCTAGAACTTGTGACCTACTTCCTTCAACCCATGAGTGCTGGCATTACAGACAATGTGTCACCAGATAAAAGCAAGCTCAGATTTTATTGTATTATAGGGGGGAGTTAAGGAATAGTTTATATACCACCGTTTATTACATTTAAAACATTGATTGTAAGATTTAACTGGATTTTTAAAAATTTCAAAGTTTGTGAAGAGTCTTTTGTTCTTTTCTCCTCTGATGAGTTGTCTGTGTTTTGCATCTCATTTCCCAGTTCATCAATTCTACAGTGTCTTTTAATGGCTGATTATTATTTCCAAGTGGTCAAGTTCACCCAACTTTTCTGATGGCCTTCCTTACTGTTACTGATAGGACCCTCCCACTCTAAGAGTGAAAAGCACCCCAGTTTCTCCATGCTATCTTAATAAATCTCTTATTTTAAAAATAATTTTCCAGAATAGTGTTATTATCAAATCAATATTAAAAATAACCTGTCTAGTTAAAAGTAGATTTGGTTCCATAGAAATCAATGTAACTTTTTACAGTGAAAATAATTATTTCTTTTGAAGAGTTCATGTATGCTTCAGTTCTTCTGGGTAAATTGCTATTGAGCACCATAAGGAATGGCCTAGATGACTCATGTCTGTGACCGTGCTCCTAACCTGATTGGTGAAGACACGGTGCTTCCCTACCCAACACACTGGCTTTAGGAGATGGTGCATCTCTTTAAAGAAGAGTCCACCCAACGCCTTGTCACTCAAAGGAAAATTAGCATCTTGAAACTGAAGCCTTGACTATGTCTTTAGCACATACCCTTTCTTGATTGTTAGTGTGCTCTCAGGAGAGACCCTGCCCTTGCCTAGACTCTTAAGAAAAATGACATAGAACAGCTCCTTTCAAACTACCCTGACTGAGCATTAATATGCAAGAATTAGAGGGAGGGGTATTTGTTGTGGAGAAGACTGTCCATTTTCCCTGGTAAGGGCCACCCCGGTTGTTGCATATAAGAAAAGTGTACTGCCTACCTCAAGATGCAAATCGCATACTTGGCTGTGCAATGCTAAGTATCACAGACTATAAAAACCAAGTATAATGATATAAATGAATGACTGGAGAAAGGCACGCCCATGCACAAAGTTTATAAATAAGAGGGAGGCTTGCATTAATTGTTCTTTTGAGACAAGACTAAGGAGAGAGATGCCATCAAAAAAGCAACTCTAATCTAAGGCTAAGCTTTTGTGGTCACTGATTTTGGCCTGTTAATCCAGTTTCAGACTTCATTTCCAAAAAATTAGAAATTCTCCAAACATTATATTTTAAAAGCCTCATTTTCTTGTAATATTCGACTGCGGTTTTGTGCGGAATGGCTGTTGTATAGGAAAGCAGGAAAATCATTGTACAACATATTTGTAAGAAATGATGACCTCCTAGACAGCTCTAGGAAGGTGCTGTGTTTGCTCACCTACTTCCTCCCCGTCCGTCTTCAGATGAGCAAGTTAAAGGATCATCTTCAGCTCCAAATGTTTGTTTGCATCCATTGCTTTTACACATCCTATAAAACAGTCTTCCTGATTGATGTCTTTCCTCTCACCTCCATGACTCAGAACATGTGCTATTTCTTGTCTGCAGCCCTTCCTTACCATTGTAGTCACCTTTGGCCTTCAGCTGAGATGCTGCCTCCTTGAAGGTTTTCCTGGTTTCTTCTTACCAGGTTGTATAGTTATGTTTTAGTTTCTTGGATAGTTGGGATGTTCATACTTGCCTAAGTATTAGAAAAGCTCCCTTCATTTATTCCTTAAGAAAATTCCCTGATGAGGAGGGCTGGAGAGATGGCTCAGAGGTTAAGAGCACTGGCCGCTTTTACAGAGGTCCTGAGTTCAATTCTCAGCAACCACATGGTGGCTCACAACCATCTATAAAGAGATCTGCCTCCCTTTTCTGGCCTGCAGGGACACATGCAGACAGAACACTGTATATACATAATAAATAAATTTAAAAAAGAAAGAAAATTCCCCGATGAAATAGAGATGAGATAGTTCAAAAAACCAAGTCCATAATGTTGTTATAGAACACATTGATAAGACATAGGGATATTATTTTTCTTCATTCATTATTAAGTAAATATTTATGACCTTCATAAAGTAATTATATACTGAATTTCTTTTAAAAGAATTAGATGTGAACTTCGGCTGAAGGATGACTGTCCTATCTTTGTTAACTTTCCTTTCTTTTATACTGATTTTGTTAGACAATCTCTCCCAGATGTTATTAATTAGCATGCATTTGAGTTAGTGGACTTTACGTAGTAATTTGGTATTTAGAGTAAAAATAAGTTAGAAAATAACATTAAGACACTTGGGCATGTTTTAAGAAGAATGAGTTTTAGTTTTTTCTGAAGGTTAAGTTTTGTTTTATAAAAGTGTTTAATTTTATTGATCATAGAAGATGTTGACTTTCAAAATGGGATTTTGTCTGATTTCTTTTTGGATACATGCTGAGTTTAATATGCTGACTTGTTAGAAAATAAAAATAAAGATTTAATTACTGTTAAGATGAATGTCCTAGCTCATGCAGAGATAGTAAAATGAGAACAATCTTCTTCCCAGAGAACTGCTTTGGAGTTGGCTAACTCAGCTGTTATGAGTTATCTGGAGTTAAACTACTTAAACTCAGTGAAGCTCCGTTTCTCCTCTATAAGAATTTGAAACTTACAAAGCAGTTGTGGCATACAGAAATTGTGCATAGATACAAACACACTGACTCACTTGTTACTCTCTTCCCCCAGAACCTCTTTTTATTCTATTGCTGTTCTTTGCACTTTTCTCTAAATCTCCCTGCATGTGGTCTGGAGTTGCTTATAGCCTTATTCCTTCTCTTGGGCACATAACCCAGCCAATTCTCTTCTACATGGATGCTACCTTTCCTTCCGTTCCATTCCTTGGGTTCTGGACTCTCATAGTGTGTTCTGTAGACCTCCAGCAGTGGTCTTGTTCAGTGCTCCCCAGACTGTAATAGACATGTTAATCATCTGAGGATCACGTTTATGTGCATGTTCTGGGTCAGTAGGTTAGGGGTGAGGCTCAACATCCTCTAGCAGTGGTCTTGCTCAGTGCTCTTCAGACTTTAATAGACATGTTAATCATCTGAGCATCATGTTTATGTGCATGTTCTGGTTCAGTAGGTCAGGGGTGAGTCAATGATATTGATGCTCCCAGTCCACAGGTGAGAGTAAGGAGTGCTATTGTACCTTTAAGAACATTTTAGACTCTGACTTGGCTGTGAAGCTATCATTGGAAGGAAATAAAAACATATTTTGCATATGCAAAGTTTCACAGCACTTCCCTGGGGCTCACTCATCCTCAACACCTCTTTGTATAGATGATGAGTGAAAACTTCTATTAAAGGAAACGCTTCTAAGCTAGCATATAAATAAAGGCTTTGCTGTATTCAGCTGGGCAGGGCTGGAAAAGCCAGTTGACGGTATACCCTGAAATGCCTTTGGATAAACGCAAGCACATTACAGAGGATTGGACCCATCTTCGAGAGGACCACTACTTCACTAGGATTTATACATTGCTAAAGATATAAAAATCAAAAGCCAAATTTAATAATCGAACCAAAAGCTGGAGGTTTTTAGCTAGTAATATTTTCCCTGGAAATGCTCTTTGGAAAGACTTTGGGATCTGAGTCAGCTAGGGTGAATCTATTATCCAAACTTTTGTTTCTGGAAGCATTTAATTGAAAGGAAAAACCCCAAGAATGCACCCAGAGGTGAGTGTCACGATTCAGCCAGGGGAGGGGGTGGTCAAAACAGCAACAGTAGGGGCTAAGTGAAGCCAAATGGAATCTGCAAATTATTAGGGTGAAATTGGTAAGGGGCACAGAAACCTAGTGAGAGAGAAGAAGGGGAACTGGTTTCCAACACAAGCCATCTACATGCGATGCTATGCAAAGAGAGCTGGGGACAGGAAACTTTTAGATTCTAAAAAGATGTCAGAGGCAGAAGGTTCAGCAGGGCCTGGGGGACTCCCATTCTGGTTTCCATTTCTCTACAAAGTTTCAGATTCAAAATCTCCTTAAAGAATAGTTCTCAGTGCAGCCTTTGAGAACATCTCCCCAAAATAAGGCCGCCAAGTCTAAAGAAAAGCACTCATGAATTTTGAGACATGCAATAGGGTAAAGCCAAATATTTGGATACAGAAGGAATTGGCACCAATCAAAGGGGAAATTAGTCCTGGTTAGGGAAACAGACTCAGTTTTTAGTTGACCACTTATTTGTAGTGTGTACCAGAAGCAGTAGAATCTGCTTATAATTATTGATAATAATTGCTCATAAACTTACACATACACTCACTCAAGCACAGCTGCACAATACACACTCATGTATATTCATATACACATTTATATATATACTCATACACATTCTCAAGCACACTCATACACATGTACATACTCATAATCATTCGTAGACACATTTATACACACTCAAACACCTATACACACTCATACACTCAAACATACCCATTCACACATACTCACTCATAAATGCACGCTCACAAACATGCACTCACGCTTGTGTTCACATACATGCACAGACATACACACATACTCAAATACTCACTTATACACAATCATACTTATACATACTGTCTTAATTAGGCTTTCTGTTGCTGTGAAGAGACACCATGTCCATGGCAACTCTTATAAAGGAAAACATTTAATTGAGTGGCTTATGGTTTCAGAGGTTCAGTCCATATCATCATGGCAGTAGGCAGACATGGTGCTGGAGAAGTAGCTGAGAATTCTATATCTATATTTGCAGGCAACAAGGTGTGAACTGAGTCACTAGGCGTGGCTTGAACATATATAAGACCTCAAAGCCCACCTCTGTAGAGATGCACAGAGGTTTCTTAGTGAGAACTTACTCAGGGTCTGAGAATCTGAGCTTGCTTTACCCAACAGGGCTTCATAAGGGGATGATTGGACCATGGGCATGGCTACTAGGTGTTAGGAAGGGTCTTCACTTGGCTGTGTGGTATATTTTGATCTAGCAAGGGGGAGGTCCTTTGTCCCACCCCTTGGCATTGTTATAGAAAGCCCCTTTGAAGGGACAGAAGGGATCATTGAGTTTTGATCCAGATCTTCCTGAAGCTATCTGTGTTTCTGTCTGTCTCCTCTTAACTATCTTTTTATCTAAAAGTTTCTTATCCTTCTCTTTTCCTCACAGGGACCCTTTTAAAAGGTGAGAGTTGGCCTCCCACAGATTGGCACCAGAACTAGGGACTTGGGTGCAGAGGAAGTAAGTAGGGAAAAAAGTACCGTGGAAGCAGTTGGACATGTCAGTTTGAATTAAGGTTAAGGCAGTGGTATTTTATTCTTCAGGAGCAAAAATTATATATAGAAAAGTTAGGCTGCAGTGAGTATCTCTGTCTAGGCTTCTCTCTCTCTCTCTCTCTCTCTCTCTCTCTCTCTCTCAATTCTATCTATTAAATGAAAAAATATAGGGATTAGGTATAGGAATATTGTGTAGGAAGAAACTTAGGGTAAGAATAGAATTTCTCTAGTGCTGGATATGAAAACAGCATCCAGGAATAAGCAGCCACTGTGGACTTAGTAGTCTGAGAAAGAAAAGCTGCTATAGGACAGGGAAATAGTAAGCAGATGTTTGTATATTCACTTTTAGAAAGTTTGGAAACTAGGGGAGTTAAAGTAGAACCACAACAAGTACAGAGGTTCTTTGAGTTTGTAGTGGAACCGTGTCCTTGGTTTTCTGACTATGGGACTCTGGATGCAGATTCCTGAGGGAGAATTAGAGTTGAAATGAAGCAATATTATGAGGAACATGGGCTGGAAAAGATTCCCATGGAAGTTTTTGGCCTGTAGGCAGTAATTTGGGACAGCTTAGATCTAAGTTCTGAGTGGCAGGGGGGAATTTTCCCTGAGGTGGAAACAGGTGGAACAAAACCCTTCACTCTGCCAGAGCTGCTGCTGGATGAGAGTGCTTTTACATCATTCAATCAGGGTCAGTTCCCTCTTGGCTGTGAAGCCAAGTTTAAGGAATGGAAGTCTTGGGATGAGACAAAGGAGGAACTGAAGGGGTTAAAAGACTTAGTAATTTCTCTTTCCCCAAAACTGGAGGCTCTTCAGGTCTCTCCTCAGAAGGGTACTCTTCTTCCTTCTGTAGGGGTGGAATTGGACTCACCTGGGGGGTGGTCATCTTATCAGAATGGGAAAGCTACCCATAGCTACCCTGGTGCAAAAGCCTCCCAGAACATGGCAAACCCTCACTGCTACTCGTACATCTCCCCTTCAAGCTAGTATTACAGAAGCAGCTAGCAGAGGGGAGGAGCTGCAAGGATTTTTAATGTTCCCCATTTGAAATCCTTGGTGAACAGCCAGATACCCAGGGTAATATAGTATGAGTGAATGTAAATGGAGTCGGAGTACAGCTTACACAACTGGTTGTGGCTGGGTTTCCTCCCAGACCTGGAAGGGCTGCTTGGGGACCACATCTTGTAGCAGCAGGGTGTCTGGCATTCAGATGTGCAGCGCAAGGAATGAGAGAGCCCTCAGGGCCTCAGTATGCAGGGGTCTCTAGGTGGGCAGGCCCAGAGATGGGAGGTACAGACAGACTGGGACAGTAAGAAAGCTGAACCGAGCCAGCAGCCAAAGTCATGCAGTCTCTATTTGCTGGCTGCAAAGAAAGCTTTCTGAAAGGAGTCCTGTAGCAGCTCAGTTACCTTGACAACCACCTTCTTCCTGAGGCAAGGTTCCTCAAGAAAGACTACCAAAAAATGGGGCTGTAACTGAGAGTGAAATTTCAGCAACACTTGTTTGAACTTAGTAGAATTGTTGCATTCGGGGAGCTTGAACAAATTTGGGTAAAGGGATGCTGCTGCAGGGTGCACTTCCACCATGGCAGTGTGCCATGACCCACTCCAGGAGGGCTGGGAGGGCCCAGCGGGGAAGGTGATTTGGTGTGTGTGTGGGTGCAGCTTTGAGCGTTACAGCCACCTGGCAGTGGCATTCACTGAATCCTGGGGCTGAGGGAGCTGAATACAAAGATCCCAGAGCTGCTGGCAAATTAGGCTCTGATTTCAAACTTCCAGGAGAACTTTAAGACTGTTATTAGAACTGACTTTTTGAACTTCAAACTTCAGAAATGAAACAGTTTTGAGTTCACTTACAATTTTAACTGTGGTGACTCATGATTCATATACCCTCTGTCTTGTTGGAAGAAAATGTAAATAGTTCTGTTAAAAGATCTCTTTTAGATGTTTGCTAAAGTTTGTAAAGTATAAGTAGTCCTATAGAGAATGTAAGTTTGTAAGAATTGTAAATATGTATAGTAATATTCATGCTAGTGGTAAATATGTATAGCAATATTCATGCTAGAATTATGTTAATCTGTTGATATTAATGAACCATGGTTTGGTGAAGCTAAGGGAGTCTTTAAGTTTGATACAGTTGCATCAGGAGTTTACTGATTTATTTGATGCGTTTGCATCAAGAGTTTATTGATTTTAAAAAAGGGCTTGGCACAGCTAAGGCTGTTATAGATATCTTAGACCCATTCCAAAAGGACATTCCATCTTGGTCATCCTCTACTCCTTTGCTTGGGGCTGTGGCAACCATAGGGATTGCTGTGGTTGTTCTAGCTATTTGCAAGCTATTAGTAGGGACCTGAGTCAGAGCTGAGTTAAGCTCTATATATCCCCCTGCCAGAGGCTGGTAGTCAGGGATGAGTAAAGTTCTTCTTGATAGCTGCTGACCTAAGACAGAGTATGCTTAATGGAAAGTATATCTCCATGACAGGTAAGGCTGATTAGGGAAGAAGGATGACCTAAGGCAGGCACAGTCTATCTGAGGGGTCTGAGGGGCCCTTTGATATATTAAGAAGGGGGAGCTATAGAGACCCACAGAGGTTTTCTAGTGAGAATTTACTCAGGGTCTGAGAATATGAGCTTGCTTTACCCAGCAGGGCAGCATAAGGGGATGATTTGACCACAGGCATGGTTACCAGGTCTTTGGAAGGGTCTATCTACACTTGGCTGTAGCAAGGGGGAGGTCTTTTGACCTGCCCCTTGGCATTGTTATAAAAAGCCCTTTTGAAGAGGCAGAAGGGATTGTTGTTTTTTAATCCAGGTTCTCCTGAAGCTATCCTGTGTTTCTGTCTTTCTCCTCTTCACTAATTTTCTGTCTAAAAGTTTCTAATCCCTCTCTCTTCCTCATAGGGAGTCTTTTAAAAGGTGGAAGCTGGCCTCCCACATGCCTCCACAGTGACATACTTCCTCAAATAAGGCCACACCTACTACAACAAAGCCACATCTCTTAATAGTGTCACTCCCTATGAGCTTATGGGGGTCAATTACATTCAAACTACCACACACCCACATGACATAGTCATACATGCTCACATAGATAATCACTCCTATACAATCACACACACTCATACATTCACACATTCACCCTCTCCTGGGTGCTAGGCTCCAGGGCTCAGATCTCTGCTGTTCCTGAGCTTGGCTTATGACTCTCCATGGCCTGTCTTCAACTTGTCTCAGAGGACAGACACTGGCCACTATCCTCCTTGTTTCATTCTCTCCCCATCTTCCCACTTTGCTAACTGTGGTAGCATTTGCATTGTTATCTTTCTTCAAGTTATTCCTCCTCCTTGCCACAGATTTCACTTTACTTCAGGATACCAGGAGCTCTCAGCTGCTCTCTGGTGAAGGCTTCCCAACTAGTTTTCTTACTTTCACTCTTTTTATTTATATTTTTCATTTTAACAAGTTGGCCTATGTTTCATTCTTTAAATAATAGCTGCCTTTAGCAATAATCCACATACTTTAATAATCATTTAACTGTGTCAGTCAGTGATGCAGCTATAATCAAAATTATAAATCCTTTTCCTCAGCCTCAGTTGTGGAAACCTTCCTAAGCCCATAGCTGAAGAGTGGTGCATTAATGCTGCCCTTTCTACACTGGTGAGGAAGCAACATAAGGACCCATGTACATGGACAGCCACTAACCCATGGCCTGTCTTGCTTCATCCATACCTGGAATACTTGAAGCCCATATCTGAGAGATGATCATCTCATCTGTAAATACTTTAGAATGGATTTTTCAAAGAGGAAGACTTATTTGGGAAAATGTAACCATGAACACCTTGTAACCATGAACACCTTGACATATATTTTGAAAATTACTAATAATTCCTTAATGTTACTATGTAGTCAACATTTAAATTTACTACTTTTTAGAAACATAACTGGATTACTAAGAGCCAGACCCAGTCCATTTGCCACAGTCCATTTATAATTTTCTTCAGTTCATTTTTAATCTCTCTCTCTCTCTCTCTCTCTCTCTCTCTCTCTCTCTCTCTCTCTCTCTCTCTCTCTCTGTGTGTGTGTATGTGTGTGTATGTGCACACATGCCTGTGTGTACATATGTCAAACCAGAAGTCAAAACTGGTTAACTTTCTCTATTTCTCTCCATTTTACTCTTTAAGACAGGGTAATTCACTGAACCTGGAGCTAATTATTTTGTCTGGACCAGGTGGCCAATGAGACTCTGAAATTTTCACCCCTTACTTCCCAGGACCAGAGTTAGGAATGCTTGACCATGCCCCACTTTCACATGGTTCTGGGGACCTGTACTCAGGCTCTCATGCTTGCATAGCAATCACTTTGCCTACTTAGCCAGCTCCCAAACCCAATCTCAGTTTCTTAATCCAAAGTTTCCTCCTGCTCTTCCTTTTCAGATGCAGGTGTATGCATGCATGTGTATATGTGTGAACATACACGTGCACATTGAAGGATAGCATTAGAACACCATTTACATAGAGACAGGGTATACCATTGTCTTGAAACTTACCAATCAGACTAGACTGGCATCACCGAGCCTCAGAGATCTTCCTGTTTCTGCCTCCCCAGTACTGGGATTACATGAACAGCATGATGGCTGATATTTACATGGTTTCTGAGGATTCAACTCAGGTCCTAGTACTTGCAAGGCGTGTTTTTTTTTTTAACCAAATAAGCTGCTCCCTTGCTTCCCAGCTCTGTCTTTTTCCTTCTCCTGGCTTTATAGTTTACCTATTGAAAGGATCAGATAGTTTGCAGGTTCTAGGTTTTTTCCATGGCATCCTTGAAGTGCCATTTAGCATGGTATGTCATTTGGAAACTGAATTATACCTAAACGGTTGGTCAGATAGAGGTTTGATTTTCAGGTAACTCTTCCTCCTGGGTGGCTTCCTGTGGGAGGCCAGCTCTGACCTTTTAAAGGGTTCCTATGGGGAGGAGAGAGGAATAAGAAACTTTTAGATGGAAAGATAGCAGAGAGGAGAAAGACAGAAACACAGGATAGCTTCAGGAGGACCTAGATCAAACTCCACTGGCCCCTTCTGTCTCTTTAAAAGGTCTTTTTATAACAATGCCAAGGGCGTGTCAAAAGACCTCCCCCTTGCTAGATCAAAGCATACCACACAGTCAAGTGTAGACCCTTCCAAACACCTGGTAACCATGCCTGTGGTCAAATCATCCCCTTATGCAGCCCTGCTGGGTAAAGCAAGCTCAGATTCTTGGATCCTGAGTAAGTTCTCACTAGGAAACCTCAGTGGGTCTCTACAGCTTCCTGGGTTTCCAGAGGCACCAAAGGCCTGTTCTATAAGGTTGTTCCTGATCTGTGACTTTAGGTGCTGTTGCTCTATTCATCAGGCTTTCATGAACTTCCTATCTAAAATTATACTAGCTATTGTTTACAGCCAAACTGTAGTGGCTTTGTACCTTTTTTCCTTTTTATATAGTGAACTTAAAAAAATAGACATTATTTTTAGTGAAATTTTAGATTTATAAAGAAATTAAAGAGAAACTGGAGAGTTCTCAGGTACCTGAAAATCTCACAGATATAAGCACATGCAAAGAGTTCCCTCTTGTTAACTTCTCGTGTTATTGGGTCAATTTACACAATGAACTTCAAGAAATGAGAATATGATCATGCTTAAAACTTGGGAAGGTTTCCTATACCTCTCTCTCCTTGTTTTACCTGTAGGCTATTCTGTGGGTGTACATTCTTTCCTGTTGTGTTCTGCTTGTATGCAAGCCTCATCAGGAAAAGGATGCTTCCTGGTCGTTCATCAGTGAAGGGCTCAGAAAGTGCCTGTCAAATATTAATGGTCATGCTTCTTGTTGAATGGACAAAGCAAATGAATGAGCAATGGGCATGGCAGAGGAGGACTGCAGTGTCTAGGTGGGGTGCAGCATGGTCCTGTGGTGGTGATGGTGGCTGTTTTCTTTGAATGTGGGGCATGTAGAAAAGGCAAGTTGAGACTGAAGAAAGGAGAGGAATACAAGAAGAACATCAAGAAGAGATGGTTTGGGGCAATTTAATGATGGACACTGTGGTCATGCATTGTTCACAGAGAAGAAACATCAGAAACTTCCATGAAGGCACAAGAAGGCATTAGCTGAATAGGCTGGGGATATGCTCAGTGGATGAAATGTTTTCTGTGCAAGTATGAGGACTTGAGTTGGGATCCTCTGCACTCATATAAAAAAAGCCAGGCAAGATGGTGCATACCCATAATCCTACGTAAGGCAGGGACAAGTACCTCCCAAGGCTCAGTGGCTAGCCAATCCAGCTGGACCAGTGAACTCCAGGTTCAGTGAGAGACCCTCTCAAAAAACAAAACAAAGCAATTGATGAAGCTAATGAGATTTGAAGCCCTGGTCTGAATGTGTGCCCACATGGGTGAGAGAACCTGCACACACATGCACATGGAAGGAGTAGGTTGAGGGGCAGAGAGGAAAGCCATCTTTTAAATAAGGTATTCTGGCCTCTGAGTGTGTCTGTGAGGCAGCACTGTTTCTCATTCTGATGGCTCCTGAAGACATCTTTGTGACATGCTGAATTCTAGCCAGTAAAAGCAACCCATTCATCTCTGTTAGTCAGTGGAGTCCCTCAATGTACTGTGCGGTACTATTCTGGGCCAGCAGCATGGAATGTGGAATTTCCTTCCCATCTGGAGAAACCCAGGCCCTGAATACACCTATAGCTCAAGAAACTGTGGTTGAGTGAAGTGATGTCTCACAGCAAAATGATATTGAGGCATTGTCGTTAAGTTAACTTATGGCTTTGTAAATATCTTATGTGGTCACCAACCAAAATAGTCTCTCAGCTCTGTAGAGAATCTGCATATTTTACATACATTATATCGAGAATAGGTATTAAATGATTGATTTTCATTTTAGAATATTAATTTGAGCATGCTGGCATGTTTTTGGTAATTTTTAATAAATGTATAGTAGGTTTCTTTTCCTTGTATATTTCTTCTGACATATTTCTCTCCTCTGTGCTACCCCTTTCATTAACCAGGGGACTGGATATTGAATCCCCTTGTGATTTCATGAGAAAAATCTCATTTCACACTACCAACAGAATAGTTAAAAGCATTCTGAAGATTCATCTAAATGTGGACTGAAATTCCAGGTGAAGGCATGAACATGCCCCAAAAGCATGAATTGAATGTAGTGTAGAACTTAAGGAAATTGGCTTCAAGGAGCCGATGTACCTGGCTTTGACTTCAAGTTGCATGACAAATTAGCTTTATGACCTTGGACAAGTTACTTAATTGTTCTGTGGCTTTGTCCCTTATCTGTAAAACAGAAAAATATTAATACTGAATTGCACATAGATCAAATGGTTTATTAAAAGAGCTGTGGAAAGATGGCAGGGAAGGGATGGGTTCAGACTGATTGTCACCAGTGGAGAATATCTCTAGGGTGTTAGGCTAGTGAGGGGCGGTTGCCATGTCTGGCAGCCTGTATGTGCTTGTAGATACAAGCCATCCGACAATGCCGCTGGTGGGAGAGCTCCAAGCTTTCCATGATCCAGATGCAAGGGGTGGATTCTAAAAATGATTGTTACAAAGGCAGAAATGCTCGTTCCCTTTGCACATGGAAAATCTGAAGCATAAGAATATTTTCCACTATCTACTGATGTTAGTTGGAAAAGACATCTGTTGAAGATGCAGCCTCCCAAACCTGTGGAGCTTATCAGCGAGACGGAGGTGGTGATTGCTGTGGACTCCCCAGCTGGGGCTCTGTGTTCCAGAAGCAACAGCCATTCTGAGATGATCCAGTTGCCTGTCTTGAAGCTGTGGCATTGGTAGTTGTTAGGAAGCCACCCTAAAGGAACTTTAAAAAAAATGAGAGAGAAAAAGAGAACATTGTCAAGTTTTAATCTTTAAGAGAAATCTCAATAAGGCTCTCACTGATTAAATAACCACAGTTATTATGCTGGTAAGACATTTTTGGGGTGTTATGGTTCAGACCACATTCAAAAACTTATTGTGTGTACATGGAGGATGTGTTTGTGGAGGAGTGTGTGCAACCGAGCACATGGGGAGGCCAGAGGACAACTGTGGAGTTGGTTCTCTCCTTCCACCTTACTGTGGGCTCTGGGGGGAGAAAGCTTAGATTTCCAGGTTTTTATGGCAAATACTTTGACTGGTGGAGCCGCACTAGAGACCCACAGCATACATTTTTCAATCCTTTCATGGTGGGAGAAGGGATGTGTGCCAGTTACCTCAATGAAATGAAGAGACGGCAGCATAACTGAAATATCCTTTGACCTCTAGTCAGGGTGTATCAGACCTGAGGGGGGTTTGGCTGTGGTTGAAGCATGTGCTCACTATCGCTATATGCTTTCCTGGGCATCCAAACCTACCTGTTACTTCAATGCTTAAAAACTCTCTCAAACATACTATTAAGCTCAATGTTCTGAGAATTCTAAAATTCATCTTTCCCTCCCTTTTCCTATCCCTAACACTTTTCGCAGCTCTGTGAGCTCTCTAGTTACTGAGTACATCTTAAGATTGTATTTATAATTTATGAAGTTCCTGGGGTGGAATTAATCTGAAGTGAGGCTTGGGTTGAAAGTGATCTTGTTGCATTAGCTCCACCTACACTGTCTGTGCAGTAATTCTCAATATATTGTCTTCAGCACAATATATATTCTCAGCTTTACAGCTGTGTGTGTGCAACCAGCCTTCTCCCCAAAGCACCTGAGTGCGTCTTACAACTTTACTGCCAACCTTTCCTTCTGACACTTCTAGGAAAATAGTTTCCAGGGAGAAGGAGCCGTGGGGATATTTATCACACACACACACACACACACACACACACACACACACACACACCAAAATTCATATTTTTTCAGGTAAACTGTTGGCATTTATTCAGTGATGTTTTATTCTAAGTGACAGAAATTGACTTTTCTGAACCTAGAGGAATTTGGAAGCCATTACTAAAATGAACTGAATCGTGATCCACTTTCTAATGACACCAGAAGAGCTGCAGCATCCCCATAGAACTCCAGGCTGGTAAGATCTGGATCAGAAAGGCTTCCCATGTTTGGAATCCTTGTTTCCATTTGGTGTCATTGTTTTGGGAAATTGTGGAACTTTGGGAGGTGGAATCTAGCTTAGAGAAGCAGAATGCTAGAGGCAGGTTTTGGAGAGTATATCCGAGTCTGGTTCCATGTTGTGCCTCTGCCTCCAGTCATTCACTCACCTTAGCCACACAGGATGAGTCACCGTGCTTCCGAGCTTCTGAAACATTACAGGAGAATCTCTGCTCCCTCAGTTGCTCTGTCGGCATTTGGTTACAGCGACTACAGAATAACTACCATGAGGTCACTCCAGAAGGGCTTAGTGCTAGCTGTGCATGTTGAGTACTGAGTGATGAAGCCTCCCTCAGTGGTCTTCATGGAAGACTGATCATCTGACCCTGGGGAAATGCTAGGCCCGTAAGTTTGAGGTGAGATTCAGAATCGTAAAGTTTTCAAACTTCTGCCTTGAATGCAACTGGGTAGCTTAAGCCATTATCTTAAGCCCAGGCTCTCCAAGTTTAACTACCTGATATGCTTGTAAAAGCATAAATTGCTGGGCCTCACCAACAGACTCCAGCTTGGAGGTGTGGGTGAGGCCCAAGGGTGCTCATTTCATTGTGGTGTCCTGTGGTGTTGAGACTGTTACTCTGTGCCGAGAGCCGCTGTGATGGAGGGCTTTGCCTGCATGCCTGACTTGATGAGCTCTAACTTTTTAACTTCTCAGGATGTGAACTGCTTCCTCTGCAGCATCTAGCTCCTCTTTAGGGCTCTCTTCCACCATCCTTCAACATGTCAACCATGATCAGTAACTGAGTTTTGAATGAATTTTGGGCAAGAACTCATTGGCTTCTGTCTGTTTAAAATACCATTCCGAGTCCTGTTGGTGCTGCAATCCCAAACCTGGCTGGGCTACCTGGTCTAGTGTGGAGCCACCAGCAAGCACACTCTGTCTGCACCTGGCTTTCTTTGCTGCAAGAAAACAGAGGAGAACACCATAGTCTGCTTTAATGATGGGCTGCAGGAAAGCTGACACATGCAGTGAGGAGATCCAGGCTGTAGGAGAATATTTCCTCCCTTAGCAACCAAATGGAAACCTGCTTCCTTCTCCATTCTCCATCCCCACTGCTGTAATCTATGGCGGGAAACCTTGCCTTAGCACACATTGAGAAGTCTTTAGTCTTTTACAGTTAGAATGAGCAAGCAGGGGTCTAGAGTTAAAGGTGGATGCAACTTTACAACCTTGGGAGTCTCATTGAGAAAACCTGAGCACGAATCTCATTGCTACCTTCCAGAGGCTTTGCACACCTCACAAAATTTAGAGATGAAAGCAGACCCCGAGACGAGCCGGCCCGAGTGCCTGTTCATTACCAAGCCCAAATGTGGCTTGCACTTGTTCAGGCTTTCGTGTTTCTGATCCTTTTGATGCGGGTCTGCCTTGACTTCATCACAGATACTTCCTGAGCTGCTTCATGCTGGACAGTGGCCAGATTAGAGGGGATTGATTTCTCCCTGGAAGATGTCTCACCTTTCCCCTGTAAATCTGGAAGATGAAAGACAGATTCCTGAAAGGTAAAAAGCACGCAAAAGACACATTCCCGTAAGGTGAAATAACAAAATAAAACTGAAAGAAGAAAGAAAAGATATGAAAGAAAGGAGGGAGGGGCAAGGGAAAGGAGAGAGAGAGAGAGAGAGAGAGAGAGAGAGAGAGAGAGAGAGAGAGAGAGAGAGAGAGAGAGAATCACCACTGCCCACATGTCCTGTTCCTTTGCCTCATCTTTGCATTGGTATGTGCTGTTTTGTTACCATCAGAAAATGGTCTGGGACGTAAAATATGGGCATTTCTGTGGTGTGATGGAATTAAGATGCCAGTACCTAGTCTTCAGGTAGAATCTTTACCAGTGCTCAGGACGGGAAGAGAAAACTACAGGTTTCCGGAGGACCAGTGAGCACCAATAGCACAGACAATGGTTTGGTTGACAGCTTCCTCCTCTTCTCCTTCTGCCGCCTCCTTCTCCTGCTCTTCCTCCTCCATAGCCCTGGCTGGTCTGGACTCATATAGCTTAGACTGGCCTCAAGTTTTCAGCTAATTCTCCTGCCACAGTCTCTTCAGCCCTGGGATTTTAGGTGTATGCTCTAACTCCTGGCTTTGGCCACTTACTTACTCCCTACAAGAGACAGAGAGACTGATTTTTAGCAAGTATGTGACTTGGGGTGTCAATTGCAATACTTGTCTAGGCGCGAGCTAACCCCTTCCCCTTCCCCTTCTGAACAGCTTGTGTGCGGGAGAAACTGGGAGGTGGATCCCTTCATAAGTCACAGTGGGGATCAGGAGGAAAACCGTGTCACCAGACAGGAGCCATGCTGGTTAGAGAAGCGGGTGGACGCTGTCTCCACACTTCTCACCTGTACTTTATGGGTGCCACGCATGACTAACATCCTTTTCCTTGGATCTCTGTCTTGTGCACTCTCAAGTTCAATACGCTACACAGAGGGTGAACTTGTCCCATCCTCATGGAGCTTCCTGACAGTGTGAAGTGCCGTCTCCTCAGAGCAATGTGGCAGCTATGAAAACAGCTCTTTCCTGTCTGAGAGCGCTCATGCAGCCAGGACATTCGTTTACTCATTCACACTTGACAAGTGTCTGCGGCTGTCTGCTCTTTGTACACCCTGGGCAGCACACATGGTGGCATTGTGGGCGGGACAAATGCAGTGCCTGCCTTACAGAGCTGTAGTAAAGAATAAAAGTAAGTGATAATTTGGTTAACTGCTTAATTACAAATAATTTAATAAAAGAGATTTCAAATGGAGCAAAGTATGTTAGAGTTTCTGCGTGAGTAATTGGTGGTCTAGAAACTGGTAAAAGGTAGCCTTGAAACTACGCAAGGGGAGTATGGATCTTAGTTGAAGGTAGAGGCAAAAGTACTGTAAGGTTTTCCAGGAGTAAATAGCAGCTAACCTGTAACCTGGAAAGTAAACGTGGGTTTGCTAGAGGCAAGAAAGAACTGAAAGTCAAGCAAGGGGGCAGCATGTACAATGGCCCAGGACCAGAGAGGTGACATGAAACGTCTTAGAACTGCTTTAGCATTTATCAGTGGGATTGAGAGTTTGGGAGAAGCAAGGGTAGTTTTACTTAACTGGTTAATTTGATCACAAAGGCACACAGGAGTCAGTGAGAGATGTAAGACATGAAAAAACCAGAGCAGAACAATGGCAAATGGTTACTTCTCTAACCTGATGCATGCACATCAGACATAGGAGTCAGCTGACAACATTAGGGAATGGAGGCAGGGGCATGTCTGAAACTGCAGATTTGGGTTGTGTTTGATAGGTTCATGAATGTTGATAGTGATCACTTTTGGAAATACGCACAGACCAGCAATCCTCAAATTCTAAGTGTTTTTATTACATGGGATATTTGCTGAAATGAGGGCTCCTTGCCCTGCTCCAGCAGACTTTGGTCCTGAAATATGTGCATGTGCAGGTTGGTGAGTATTTGATGCATAAGGACCACAGACCACACTTGGAGAAAACATGACAGTAGAATGGCCAAACCTAGAGATGGGTATGAGGGATGGTGAAACTTTTCAAGATTATTCCCTTTGGGAAATAGCTACTGCTTCTCAGACAGATGAAGATGGAGAAGACAATCTAGTGTGTCTTCAAGCACCATGAGTTCTTCCATAGTATGTTGCCTTTTATATAAACATAGTTTCCCAGATGGCTTCTCCTTTCTGAAAAATGTATTTATTTTAAACATTGTATTTTAATATGTACTAGGTGTATGTGTGTATATGTGTGTGTATGTGTGTGTGTGTAAAAACAGAAGCATATGATAAATAGTGTAGTTGAGCTCTACCTATATTTGATGTGGAGGAAGATATCTCACAACCTTGACAGAATACAGACATAATCTTGATGTAATAGTGTCTCAGGCTTGATGTAATAAAGTCACAGTCTTGTCTAAGATGTGGCTCTTTGTTTGGACAAAGCTACTGAAATGCAGAAAGATTTCTATAAATTATAAAGTTTCTGAAAAATACTTTAGGCTGCCAGGTCTTTCACTGAGTTCCACCTGCTGATATTTATTATTTGTGGACTCTCTGGCAACACTGAATGATCAATTGTAATGAAGGTTTCTTTGTCTAATTACTTGGTTTGTAACATAGGTCCTCAGTTTAAAGATTTTAATCTGACCGTTAGTTATCATGCAATCAAAATTACTAATCTTTCATCCGGACCTTCAGGAGAAGTTGTATTTATTAAGCTTGATATGTGCCAAAGTCTATATATGACAATTTCCATGAGTTATTTTGCTACTCTTAACAGCAGCTATTGGATGTTAGTATCATATTGTCAAATGATGCTCACACATATTTGTGTTCACACAACAGTTTAATGACAAGGCTAGGTCTTGGAGCAAAGTTTGTCTCAAACTGACTTTTCAGAGAATTATAGAAGAACTATGACACCTGTTCATTTTACAGAAGGTGATAGATCAACACCTTTACCATTGGCCTGTCTCCATGTGGTAGAAACATAAAATATGCTTATCAAGTCTCATGGAAACTCCTGCTAACATTTTCATCCTAGAAATGCCAAGTTGCAAAATCTACATTCAATACTTCAAATTTCACCTATCCATGCACACATGCCTCCCTCCATCTACTCCATGCCTACTGATTAGTAGTCAAGAGTCAGACATTGCAGAGGCTTGAGATGAAGAAGTGAACAAAGGGATGAGTCTTGTCATTAATGAGTTTGCTTTGTGTATGTCCCAACACAATGTGTATTAACCACAGTAGTGAAATGTCGCATAATGGACATTTTTTTGACCAGAAATGCTGAGAAGCTGAGAATTCTCTCTCTGCTGATGTGGTGGGGTGACAGCAAAGTGTTAGAGAGCTACAGGAAGCACAGCTTTGTCAAATGTCTTTGCAATTGTCCTCCATGGAGACTATTCATCATGACTTCTAGAAGCATCTTGGCCTGACAAAAATTGTCCAACACATGTAGAAACAAACCCCCGGAGTCCTTTCATCACAACGAGTCTTTCAGGAATTCATAACTACAGAATCTGCTTTAATTTTTAAAAGATTTAAAAATCTTCAATCTGGAAAACAATCCATTTCATGGTACATGCTATGATTTTCTCTTTTTTTCTCAGACCTTTCTTAAGAGGCTTCTTTTGTCTTTGTATTGCATTTTGGCTTCTCTCGTCCTGAGTTTGGTTTGGGGGTTCAGAATGAGGAGGAAAGCCTGGGTGCCATTTCTCCTCTTTCCATGGTGTCAAGGTAGATGGCCTTTTGATTTCTGCATGGCAATAAAGATTTCCAAGTATGTGAGACTTCAGAACCCTTGAGAAAGAACCCAAGCTCCTTCTTGTAAGTTTCTTCTACTAGGAAATCCCAACTCAGCATGTAATTAAATCCTTCTCTAGCCTTGATAGACCATATAAAGGAGCCTTGCTAAAGGCAAGTTTCTGAGTTCCTACTGCTCAGCCTAGACTATCCTGAAAGTCTAAGCTGAAACTTAGATTCATCATCACATAATCACACTATGACTGAGGGTAACATCCCCTTTGATATTTGCCAAGTAAAATGTAAATTAATTAATGGCAATAGAAGGGTGGAAAGGATGCCAGTAAAAATGGCTTTGTAGCTGCCTTTTCTTTCCTGCAATGACCAGTGTCTGTCTGAGAAACCGTAGTTGCCTCATACTCTCGATTGTGACAATATGACAGATCATCTGCCTGGGATTTTCCTTGGGGGTCCAAAGGGAACAGTAGCATATCTCCTGTCATGGAGGGGGATGTCTAACATGAGGGATCTGGGCCAATTTGGAACACTTTTTGAAACTATCAGTAAAATGAGATTCAAACTGTTTTGAAAGCACTACCGTGGAAAAGTTATACTGTAGAAACCCAAGCTTTGCTGTACAAAAGAGATACCTTCTCATGCAAATAGTATCCCTTTGGAAGTACCAAGATTATTGCCCTCATATTGTATACCTTTAGATTTTCCCAGTTGTCCCAGTTGACCCAGAAGAAATTATGGTTTAACATCTTTGTCCCAATATCCATACCTGTTACAGTTTGTCACATAAGGCTTTTCTTCGTTGTCTTCATATGTGTTTGGGAATGCACATTCTTCTCTTAAAACATGTTCTTACTGTAACCATCAACTGAGCACCAGCTACTCAGTGCTATGGTTTGGATGTTACGTCATGGTTCCAGGGTGGCATTACTGGGATGTATGCAGATGTTTAAGAGTTAGGGCCTTATGGACATACTTAAGCCACTGCGGATTGTGGGACTCCTGCATGTCCCTTATCTCTCTGACCTAATTTAATAGATGAACATTCTCTCTAATGATGTGTTTCTGCCCCCAGTGAACTGCTCTTGTCAGAGGCCCAGGTTGATGGAGACATTCTCTTTTGAGTTTGAATCTCCAGGGCTAGGAGCAAAAATAAAAGTGTCTTTATGTAAGTGTCATTGTCGTGACATGAAGTGAACTAATACACTCGGCATACAGGGACGGAAATCTGGTGCGCCTGGGTTGTGTGACTCTGGAAGACAGCTTGTTGCATTGGCCTGAGGGATGCATTTCACAAGTGCCTCCCCTTAGGTATATTTCCCCAGTGTTTCTCCTTTGCTCTGTATCTCCTGGTGTTTCTGTCTTTGCTGTCTTGAGTTGGTTCCTCTCAGCTTCCAACGTCATTTTCCAAACTCCAAAATCATCACTAGACTTATGAGGACCTCGCCACACCTTCGATTTCTATTAGAGACATTTACCATAAGTATCGCTTAAGAGGAAATCATGGAAGCTTCTGTAGAATATTGAATTGTATTGTGTGGTGTGATACCTTTATGGAAGTTGAATGTCTCTCACAGTTGTGAGAAATCATTTGCCTGTGATATGCGATTGCTGTTTGTAAATAAGTTGAAAACACTTCGCTCCTTTCCCGACCCAGCAAACATTTGCATTGGTCTATTACCATGTTTGGAATTAATTTCCTCACTGCTGCTTTTGCTCATTTTGTGGGGAGGAAATTTTCTGTGAAATATTTTTGCTCAGTCAGTGAAGCAGATTTCAAAAATTTAAGATTAAATTAATATGCTGTGTACTTTGTCTTTTGTTAAAGTAAACCAAAATGAGGTGTGGGGAGTCACCCTTCCTTCCTGTAGCTTTTTTTTTTCTCGAAGTTCAGCTATGTAGAAACAGAATGGAAACGGTAGTTGAAATAAATTACAAGGCTGTAGAATGTTTTGTATGTTTAAATTAAATTAATATGTGGTTATGATTTTTAAAAGAGCAGAGCTAAAAGACAAATCACTTGAAGAGTGTCATCAGTCCATGCTTGTCCTGGGTCTTCTTTTGTGAGTGACTGATTCCAATGCCTGCTTCTCCTGACATTCTTCTCCCTTTACTCAGTAGAACTGGTGTACCACTCTTTCCTGATTCGTCTATTTTAGGGATTCCCTGGCAACTCCAGGCACAGTAGATGTAGACTGTGTAGGTTTATTTACTGACACCCATATCTTGTTATGCCCTATTCTGACTCAAATGCTAATAATACAAATCCTGAATGTTTCAGAGTTCATCACAGCTTTTTCTGTTCATACATTCTTAGGCAAAAGTGTCAGGATTGACTTGTATTTGTGCTGTAAGTATTCTTGGGATATGAGTTGGATACTTCTGATGTAAGCACCCAAGGAAAACAGTGTCTCCAAGCAGGAGAGTCTGACATCTGATTTGCCCTTGATTATTGACTAGGTGTTTAGTAATTCAGAATAGTGGAGGATACAAAAATAGAATAATTGGCAAGCACCAATTCAGAAGTTCCATCTTGACAAACAGACAAATGTGTGGGCTCCATACAAATTATGTATATACAATTATGTAATTGTTGTTTATAACAAGCTTCAGAATAGTTCACTCCTCCATCATAACAAACATGGCTTCCTCAAGATACTTTGCTGAGGAAATCATAAATCTTAACTTGATCTTTTAATCCAGTGATTTATAATTCTTATAATAGTGTTCTGAATTGCTTCCTTTGATTTCTAGGTATGTTTTTATATTTGCCTGGAATTCACAGCTTTGAGTGTGGAGCTAGTCTGTTTATATTACAAGGCTGAAATTCACCTAAGCACAGGGCAGGCACACAGGAGTAAGACCTCCTGGCCCCTCAACCCAGCTCAGACAAATGGTCCAGTGGGGGAGTTTGGAGGAGGGTAAAGGGAATAAGACTGGGGACCCCTTACTAAATGGGAATTGGGGTCTTGGAGTACTGAGGCAAATTATGACTTTTATTGGGCAATACACACTGTTGGGAGCCTTAGGTGCTCCAGTGGGCTATTTCCTCTTTGTTGATCCAATTATCATAAAGGAGTCCTAAGGGGGCTGTGGGAATTTCTCCTTTTTTTTTTTTTTTTTTTTTTTTTTGGTCAAAATCTATGTCAGCAGCCGACAATGCTGTTGACTTTAGCACTCCAACTCTGAATCTTTCAGCTCCTCATTTACAACTAACCTTCTAAGAAGCCATCCTGCCCAAAGTAGTCTAGAGAATGGCTCTCAGGCTTTCCGGGGCCATCAGCCCGATTGCAAGAATTCGGGGTTAGTAAAATGGAAATGACCACTGTGTTTATTTATAAAAGCACTTTGTTGGTCTTCTCAGCTGAAGTCGATGACAGATGTGCTTTAGAGAAAGGGTACAAACTGTGGAGTCCTAAACATCTGTTCTTTCTCACTCTCATTCTCACTTCATTCCATATGCCATACAGTGGGCTCTCCTTTTTTTTACTAAATACCTGAAAATATGAGTGTAAATGACTAATATGGATTCTTGACAGGTTTACTGGCTCTGATCGCCCATATCTGCCTGGCGCTATGGGTGGCTGTTGATCGCCCCACCCCTCACTCCTTTTGCCTTGTAGCCCATGTGACATGATGGTCTGCTAAGCAAACCTCTTGACGTAAGTGATGATGTACTCTGTTTCCCAGGGACCAGAGGGTTCACGTCCATGACCCAAATGTGCTGCTGTACTCTGGTTTGTTTGTCACGGTTACGAGATCCACTTCACGGTGGTAGACCTCAAGAATATAAAAGTCAAAGCATTTAAACCAGAGATTGTGAAAGTGTGGTCCTTGGGGCCTCCGGGAGTCCCCAGACCATTCCAGGGTACTTGCGGGACTAAATTTATTTTTTCATAATATGAACACATTATGCATTGGTCTTTTTCACCATGTTCAGTTTGCTCGGACGGTGAATAAAAGTGTTAGTGCCTTAGCACAAATCAGGGCAGTGGTACCCACATGCACCAGAAGCCATCGTGTGTTCACTGCTATGTCGTCTCAGTAGCAAAAGAATAAGAAAGAAAAATGACTTCCTTGATGAAACTGAAAGCTATTAGCTTTTATTACTATTGCCCTTAACCGTTCATCCTTTTGACAGAGAATGTTTGCCAGAAAGATCTGCTGTGTTGAAGTCCAGTTGATTTCTACAGGAAGAAAGTTTGTGATTTCCTCTGAATGATGAACTTATCCAGTCACTAGTTTTACAGAATTCTACTTTTTACTTGAAAGAATGAATAGACAGAAAAATTATGACTCTATAGATTTGGGTATTTGGCAGAGAAATAGTTTGTCAAAACTGAAAAAAAAAACGTTGCATTATTTTAGAGTCAACAAGTGGCAATATTTGATTTTTAGAGAAAAATTTGAACTTTCACCTGAAAATCAGGATTTCAGAAAATTTTTATATGCTACAGTTTGACAACCTTTTAATGTGGAAAGGCTTTACTGAATACAAGCAATATACTTTCTGAAATAAATGTAATTTATTTTGACATTTAATAGAGAAATGTATCAACATTTGGTATATCTCTCTATATCAGTGCTTTCCAAATGACCCAGAAAAGATGGAATGTCCATTTAAAGTATAAGACAGGCAGTAAGTTTTGATTCAATAGAGAATAGGTTATTGGTCTGGCCCTTTATTTTATATTTTAACTGACTCCTAAGAGTGATAAATTTTGGTATTGTATCTGAGAAAAGTACTCATGGTTATATGGAATAGCGATTAAAATTCTCTTCTATTTTCAACTGTGTGTCTGTGTAAGCTTACATTTTCTTTGTATACCATGCTGCAAACCACACAGTATTATGAACTGTAGGACACAAGGTGGCCAAAGAGTTCTAAAACTGTAAAAGATGCCACTCTTGTCATTAAGTTTTTGGAGACTAGAGTTATTTTTCATTAAGTGGATTATTTGTGTTACTATGTGATGAGTTTTTGTTACTTTGAAGTGAATGTTCTTAAACTATTTAAGTTTTAACTTCTAATGCAGCACTGCAATAAAAGGTGTAACAATGTCAGCATCTGTGGTGTGTTCAGAAATTTTGAGTGTGTAAAAATTGCTAGAGATCAAACAGTTTAAAAACCACTGTTTGGCACAATTGATGGAATAGAGTATGAATCTATATCTAATTTACCTATAAGGCAATCCCCCCCCCCCCCTCGTTTACTCAGCCTTTCCATTTTCCTTTGGTTCCTATGTGTGTTAGAAATGGCCATGAGACATCTCCTTCTCTCCTTCTGCCCTGCAGCTGAATGGATATCAGTTCTTAGCAGGAGGCGTGTACTATTAGCCCCACCCACTTGACATGGAAGACAGGAGCCTGAGTCACAAAGCACGTCTTTGTTTTGTCTCTCTGGCTAACTCCATAGTGAGATGGACAGCCAGGCTCAGGAGATGGCAATTAGCCTGAATGATTAGGTTGATTCTTACCTAAATTACTGTTGAGGCCTTTCATAGTTTCTTGGAGTTCATCAGAAAAATAAGGTCTTTCTTAGTGGCTTGGAGTTCATCACTAAGAATTTTATTATCATAATGAACTATCAAATGGGCAGTAAATGTTAATTATGGAAAGTTGTGAAAAGTGCCTGCTGAGATCCGACCACAGAACACAGAAAATCATACTGTATTACATTCTGAGATGTAGTGGTGAGTGAGAGAAATAGCTCTTGACTAAATTATTTGTGTATGCTGAGTCAAATTTGAAGGTCATAAGTAAAATAAATAATGCCTAGTGGACTAGCTGCTTCAAACATTTCCCATTAAAAAGAAAGTAATTTTGATTTGAGTGTCAAGGGGTAAGTGGCTAGACAGAGACATGGGTATGACATCCATATTGTTGTCTTCCTTCCCTCTCTACACACCATAGTACCGGACGGAGGTGAGGCCCGTTCCCATGGAGGTGTCCTTGTGGGATCCCCACACCTCTTACCTGGTTGTACTGTTTGTTCAGCTCCTTTCTTTCACCTGTGCTGCCAAGTTTCAGACTCATTGTGACCTTGTGGCAGCCCACACACTTGGAAGGGCTCAGCGCAAGGAGCCATCCCTCAACCTTAGCTCCTGCCTTCCCACCCACTGAGAACTCTGTAAGGGAGCTTCCTATTTACAATGTGTCACTTTTACAGGCCGCCCAGAGGCAGGGATTCAAGGCAAAGGTACTAGACTAAAAAGCAGAAGGTGAAATGTCTTTGCATATCCTAACAAATGCCCCCTTTAAAGGCATGGAAACCACATATCCCACATAATCTGCCCCAGGGAATTTGTGCACAGCACTATTTTCAGAGGGTGTGGGAGGTAGAGTTTTCATACTACAGTATTTATAAATGTTTGAAAAAAATGTCAGGCATAGGTTGGGCAACCTGGTTTGCACAATTCTAAAGACTGTATTGAAGTCTTTTTGGTTTCTAGTCAAATATACAAGAAATTCTGAAAAGAAATCAAAAGAATCCCGAAGAAAGCAAAAAACAAAGAGAATGGGGATCCTAAGGTAGTGTGAGTTGCCAGTATCCTTGGACAAGCAAACAAATGATAAAACTGAACAACACTGAGTCGGTTTTGAAATGTGTCATAGTTTTTCATTGAATTTAAAGAGAATGCCATATAATATAATATTTGTACCTGAGAAGAAAACAACAACAATAAAGAATAGCCGGGTTTCTCGATTTTTTTTTTTTTGGTTGCTCAATATAAAGACTATTTATTGTTTGTTTGTTTTTGAAACAGGGTATTACTCTAGAGACCAAGCTGTACTGGGATTCACAGTGGTTCTACCTGAGCCTCCTTAAATCCTGGCATTACAAACATGGACCTGTTTGTGAAGATTTTACAAACAAAAATTCTCAGCACGCATCCCTCAAATAGAAAAGACCCTGTAGGTGTATTAGACATGTTCAACATTTTGACATTGTGAAATGACATTGTCATTTACAAAGTTCATGATCAATAATTGTACATTTGAGGTTTAAAAAAAAAACAGAGAAAAAACCCTCATAAATTTTTACATCAGTTTATGATTTTTGTGTTGGGCTGCATTCCTAGCTCTCTGTTGCTGAATATGGCCAATGAACCTCAGATTGGATGCTGTAATCTATGGGACTGGCTTACAAAAATAAGTTGAAGCTGATCAAAGTTTACCCGTTACATTCATAGTCATCCTATATTCTTTGAATGGCATTAAAGGATAATAAACATCCTATAATAAAAGTATATATTTCATTTTTTAAGACTTAATCTTATCTATTTCTTAGTGGGCTTTTTATATCAGAGAGTCCCCTTACCCTGTTAGGTTAGAAAATGCTATAGATTACTCATGTCAATTGAATTCCTGTTAGAGCTAGAAAGAGCTCCTGATATCTTTGAAAGAATGAGGAAAAGGTTGGCATATGTTGGTAAGAAACTGTCGTTGTCTTCCATATCTGGCTAAGTCCTTTTTTTGGAAATATGGATAGCTACTCTGGGGATAGGACAACTGACCAGATGGGTCACAGTCATCTGCTTCATCCCACCTTCTCAGACAGATGCCACACCTCTCAGGGCTGGTTTTTGACATCAAGTGTATGTTAAAGGAAAAGGTAATACAGTGGCCTACTATATCCTTGCTGTTGCCTCCCATAGCTCCGGAGAACAGCAGCCTGTTTGTGGTAGGGGTGAGGGAAGCGTGTCAGCATGTGTTACTTTGTGTAGTGAGATGAAATGATTACCCTGCCCCCCAAACAAGCCCCTCCTTAGGAAAACAAACAGTTGTAAGTTTATTTTAGAAAACCTGTGCGGAACTTACAGAAATAGATTGTGACAGCAGCTGTCATACTGCATATATTCAGAAAGCGCTTTGAAATTTCATGCAAATATGTGGGTGATGTATACACCACTGTACACCCCAAAGACTGCCCCATGTGTTCCTTGTGCCAAGGAAAACACCAGCATTCTCCAACTTATTTGGAGAAAAAGTCACTGCAGCCCAGGACCCTTCTTAACTTTGTTTTCTCCGACAGCGGAACACGCTTTAACCGACTAAGCTCGAAGACAGCAATGGAGTGAGAAGGCCAAAAGTTCATTTCTCTCCATTTTCTTGTAGCCCAGGCTCTGTGCTGGGCACTTTAAGCACATTTGTGCTTATGAATGTCACAACAGCTGTATGAGGAGAACAGTATCAATTAGATGTAAAATAAACAAGTCTCACGTTAAAATGGATTTCCTAAGCACGCCCAGTAACTGACACATTCATCACTTCGTGATCAAAACTTGACTTTTTCTGATTGGTTGAAATATTTGTGACCCAATATCGGCTATTTCCCTTTCTGAAACAGTCTCCATCTGCGTCAAAAAGAAGCTTATTGGATAACGAGTGAGTGCTTCACTTAAGGTCTAAGGATGAGTATTTTTAAGGCAGCTGATACTGCATCCATTTAGTAATATGGCAGCAGGGGGTTCTCCTCTGGGTTCTATGGCATCTACAGCATGGGTTTCTGACTAGGTTTTCAGTACACGAGGTCCAAATAGTATCCTTAATGTTTAAACAGTATGTTTCATTTTTGCATAGTTAGCTACCTGATAAAAGCTGTTCATGAACTCTGAATGAAACGCCAAGGCAAAAGTTCCCATCTCACCCTTAAATGTTGACGAGGTAGAGGGTTTTGTGTGCTTTACATGAGGGCATTAGTGTGTAACAGCTAGTCTGCGTTTTTGGGTTAAGAGCTGTTTCCGGTGTTCTAGAGCAGAACCTCTGATTGGAGGTGACTGTAGACTCACGACCCGCTCTTTCCCAGACTTCCGGGCAGCCTGTGTCTGTGAAATCATAGGCAGAGCATTCTTCTGAATCAATGTGCCATGAACATGGCTGTCCTTACTTTGTCAGTAAGAAAAGACGCTGTGCTGGGGGAACTTTTACTGCATCAGTAATAAAGCATGCCGTGGTGGGGAAGCTTGGGCAACCACGGGGGATAGGGCTCAAAAGTCAGCATTTTGCTGAGTCTATAGTATTTTATTTAAAAACAACAGAAACTTAAAGCTTTAGAAATGCAAGAAGCAGTGTACAAATCAAAATTCTTCATAGAAACTTTATAATTCTTGCAGAAGTTCCTTACCTTAAGAATCACAGTTATGTGGGTAGCCCGGCGCTGTGGATAAAAAATAAAAGGGTGAAAACTTTGTATAAAGGTAATTTTTTAAAATCTAACAGTTAGGTGTAAAGTATTTGCATGGAAGTTCTCTTAAATATTACAAAATTGCTTTGTTATGAAATTGTCTGAGTAAGGAAATCTGCGGACCTGGAACTTGGAGTCTAAACTATAGGTAGACAGAAATGAGGAAACACTTGAAGGGAAGCTGTGGTTTGCAAGTGTCCGTGAAATTCTGTTTCCCTGTAACAGGAACAACTCACGTCCCAAATTTAATAGAAAACAGGACAACATTTGCAGGTTCTGAGTTTAGGAAAACTAGAAGCTGATATGGCTCAAAGGAAGAAACCCATGGAGCTGAGCGTTCCTTCAGATCCTAGACCCCTTACCACTTTGAAGCACTCCCCAAGCTTTAGTTTCTTTACCTATAAATTGCAATCAATAATAAAATCCTGCACCAAGGGCTCATACAAAGAAGAGGAGAATGTTGTTAGAGATATTAACCCAGGGCTTGGAGTGCGTAATAGCTAAGTGTTGGCTATTACACGTATTTAAAATCAAAATGGCTTTGAATTATGATTCTATGCACATTGAGCTACTCCCTTACATCAGCTCTTTAAACTTAGCTACCAAATAGGGTCATCTAATGACCCTCTTTTCTAATGGTATGGCTCCTCAGAAGGTTTAAAAATAAAGTTATTTCCTGCATCCCCCGCCCCTCCCCGTTTCTCTATGTAACCATGGTAACCCTGGCTATCCTGGAACTCGCTCTATAGACCAGGCTGGCTTTGAACTCAGAGATCTGCTTGCCTCTGGGTTCTCATGTGCTGGGTTAGGTGTGTGCCACCATACCTGGCTAGTTTCAAAACTTAATCGGCAGTTGTTCAAACAAAATCATACTAAAACTGTTCATACATTAAAAATAATCTTAAAATATTTTGTCAGTTATTTGCAGTTTCATACAGCGTATTTTGACTGTCTTCACACCCCTATCCTCAAGTTGCCCTGGTTAACAATATGGTAGATCTTTCTGTACAGCTGCCTGCCTGTGTCCAGAACAGTTGCTCCCAGGGTACAGTCCTGCAGCACTCATCTTAGAGGAACTTCAGTCACATTCGGAAACATCTGTCTCAGGTTCACTGACCACTGAAGCTCTGATAATTCTTTTAGGGGCATTAGGCATCCTCTAATTTGTGGTCAAACGTGGCCTTCCACCCTTCTTCGAATAATTTCCTTTGTGTCACAGAGACTATCTGTGATTTTCCTTTCAGCACTTAGGGTAAGCTGACAAACCCTTGAGTGTCTAGTCTGTAATAGACTTTTAAAAAATCCAGAACTGCCATTGATTCTGTGTCATTTTCTAAAGTAAGGTAGTCATGGTATTTCTTTGATAAAGATTCCCACCATACTTCTTAAAGCTAAGAGTTCCACCTGTCTACACACAGGCTTCTATTCCTTTGAGGAGAGAACGTTCGAGATGGCCTAGCAATTTATCAGCTGTGGGCCCGTTGTCTACTCAGAACCCGTGTCTGGCTGGCAAACTTCTACAAGCTGTAGCCACAATGAGATGGCCATTCACTGTGACCTCACCATTCTGACTTAGGGTTGAGGTGAGGCTTTTGACTTGAAAGCATCACCTTCCAGTGGTGGCCAAAGTTGGTGACCAAATTCTAAGTGCATAGCCTTTGGGGACATTTGAAATTAAAACCATAGCACTGACTTGATACTATTATAGGAAGAACGCAACCTTTATAACACACGGTTTCTTTGGAGGCCATTCAGTTTATTTCTTCTTTCTAATGTATCAGGCTGTTTGCACATGGATGTCTTGTGGCTATGAGATACTCTGTTCATGCTGAACATTGCTGATATTGATCTCACTGTAGGATGATGGCCAGTCTTCCTAGGACATCAAAGTTCATGGTGAAGGACCCGCTGCTTTCTTGCACTAAGAAAGATTCCAGCTTCTACGTTCTGTTTCTTTCACTGTTTGGCACTACTACCATTTTCCCTGGGCCATTTCCCTGGCACAGACACAACTTCTGCTTTCTTGGTTTGCACACTGCCACTGTCTCCCAAAGGCCTCAGGTGACAAAGCAGTGTGAGGTCGAGGGGGAAGTAGCATGGGCCAATGCCATTTTGCTTTTGATTTATGTTATTCCATTACAGGGATCCTATACCCGCAGGGTTTGTATTGCAAGGGTCTTAGTGATGCAGCTCCTGTGAGATGTTGTTTCTGTATCCTTTCTCCCATAGCATCTGCACTAGCATCTATGGTCCTAGGCTTAGGTTGATAAGAGCGACAGATGTGCTAAGGGGTGATTTCTTCAGACATCAGGCTTGGTGAAGTGTTTTATCATTTCTTAGCTTACGGAAGATTTCCCCTCAAGTGCCCCCAATCCCTGACCTGCCCAGACTTGTCATTATACTAGCTTTGGATCAGGCTGGGATCTGCCACATCTGGTTTCAACAGACTATGCCCTTGTTTTCCTTTTCTTTATATTTGGCCTCAATTAGGATCACCCTGAACACCTGCCAAGATTGGGCTGAAGCTTGATTGTCCCTAAAAAACACAAAGTTAAACTTGGTTGACAAGACCAATAGTTTGAATTAATAATGAAAAAAAACCCCCCAAAAAACCCTCTAGTCTTTCTGGACTGTTGGAATCAGGTGCCATGGGCTCATTATGCAAGGAAAATAGATGAGCCCAAGTGTGTCTTTCCGTGATGTCAGAGTTTAGTGAATAGAAATAAATTCACAAGCGGCAGTGATTTCAATGGCGTTAATCTGCCATATAATTCTGCCTTCTTTGGTAATCTGGCCAAAGTGAAGGCAAAGGTTTTGTGTTTTTGTTTGTTGATTGTTTCGATCTGAATTACTAATATTAACTTTCATATGGCACAGCACACAGAAACTATATCTATCTATCTATGCAGGGATGTGAGTCACAGAATGATTACAAAGTAGAGGCTACAGCAGAGTTCAGAGGTTGCAGAAGTGAGCTGAATGAGGTGCGTGTAGTGTGTGTGTATTGATAAGACAGTGAATCCATCATCTGCAGAGAAGAAGTTATCCTCAGGCTGCAAAAGAGTCAGAGTGGAAAGGGAAGACGTCATCAGCTTCAGAGACTAATCCAGAGCAACAGTGGCAGGTCCAGGACCAGATAGGGTGAGCAGGTAGACAGACAGCAGTCAAGCAGGCCACTTCAAAGCCCAGGGACAGTCAGGAGCTCCCTGCTTCTCTGTGACTCACACATTGGTTATCAAATGGCAGGTCAGTGCTATTGAAGTACTAGGTGGCCACCACATTTTGGGTTACCAGTGAGGGAGTTAGACCTTTTCTTTGGCCTGTCCTGCCCAGAGAATTCTTAGGCCTGGATTCCCTGAGAAGGATTTAATTGTCTTTCAGTAATTAATTTGAAGCTGAGATGTAATTTTATTTTTCGGTGATGATTTCCAGCATATTGTACCTGAGAAACCTTCAAAGACTTCTAAGTATAATTTACCAAAATAATGTGTGTGTGTGTGTGTGTGGGGGGGGTTATTCCTCCTTTAGATACATCTCAGTTAAAATGTATTTCATTTTGGTACAACCAAATGTTTTTGTAACATTAAGAAACCTCACTAGAACACAAATACCTTTGAGCTATTTTCAGCCTTGATTGACAGCTCAAATGAGTAGACGTTTAACCAAAACTCAAATACTTCTGTTGCAACTGTGGTCTCACTGTGAGGCTAGCCACTGTGGAAGACAGCAGAAACAGTGGCATGGTTCTGTCCTCGAACTCTCAACCCTGTTTGGGGCAACCTGTGTTCATGTGAATGAGCACAGTAATGAAACGAGACTATATGAAGTATTCCACACTGATGAACTGGTCTAGGTGGTCAAACTTGAGGTCAGGGGCTTTAGGGAACTGATTTCCCTTGGTAAATGGTGTGTGTTTCTGCTACCTGATATTTCTAGACCCTTCTGACCCATCAGAGGTGTGCCTGAGACTTTCCTTTTGGTACCTGGGCAGTTTTGCTATGTGTAGACAAGCTGGAGGAACCTGTAAAGCATCCCTCAGGCTACACAATGGTGTTATTTCCTTCCTTTTGGGGATGGCTATAACTCATAGGAGGTGTGATTTCTGAATGATTCTTCTTTTCATCTCCTTGGATGCAGGCCAGGCTGTGAGGAGAGCGTTTGATGTTTCAGCAGTGGGCTCGTGACAGCTTTGACTACTCATATGATGATGAAAGGCTAAACTTTGATAAAAATGGGAAAATAGGGAAAGGAGATCATATCCTTCCATCTGTGCGCTCTGTCTCTTTTTTTCTGGGTGGTAGTTAAAAATGTCCTACCGGGTGGTCTGCAGGGTCTCTTCAGTGGTTTTTATTGTTTATATATTGATGGTTCAAAAGAGAGAGCATCCATGCTTGCTGAATAGAGGACAGACTCTCAGACCCCTTATAATCCAGTCCCACCCATGTGCCCAGTGTCATCTTCCTTGGGACAGAACACTTGTCCCTCAGCACCTGCTTCTGCAAAACAAACAGGCACAGACAGGCCAGGTCTAGAAAAGGCCTTTGGACCTCTAGAACTTTCTCCCTCCCTCCCTTTCTAGGGTATTTGATTAGAAATATTATCTGATCTTGGTCCCATGGGGTGGTCTTACCTTCCTAGTTCTAAAACAGATAAAGAGGGAAGTCAGACATGTGGACATCCACAATCACTTGGACTTCCCCTCAGTTGACAACACTTGAAATAGTCATAATTTCTGTGTCTTCGGGAGTAGAAAATTTGAGTTTGGGCAAGAGCAGGGATTTCTTAATTTTGATCTTTAAAGTGAAAACATAAAACAAATGCACAAAAACAATAACCCTAAACTGTTGCCATTCAGCTAATTGACAGGAAAGGTCTAAGACCAAGGGTTTGAAGGGGAAGATGACATAAATATTATATTTAATAGTGTTGGAGCAGTATTCTCAGAGAGTAAGGTCAACTGAACATTGGGCATGTCCATTGCTTGCTTTGTAATTAATCTGGTGCCTATGTCATGAAAGTGTCCTGGCTCTGCCTCTATCTGAATGTGAAGTTCAAAACCATCCCAGTGTCTGGGCTGTTCCCTTCTTTAGCTGTTAAAAGATAGTGTCTAGGGGCTGGAGGGATGGCTCAGTGGATAAGAGCACTGCCTGCTCTTCCAGAGGACCCTGGTTCAATTCCCAGCACCCACATGGCAGCTCACAGCTGTCTGTAACTCCAAGATCTGACACCCTCACACAGACATACAAGCAGGCAAAACACCAATGCAAATAAAATAAAAGTAAATACTAAAAAAATAGTGTCTAGTTGGGTGTCGGCAAGCAGGCACAGGCCCCTTGGCTCAAACTATGCAATCCCTTCACTGAGACCAGAACAGACACTTGTCTATACTTTCTGCAAAAATCTTGGAGTGTAATGAATATACTCAAACTCTTTAGGAGTGATGTAAAAACACTGACATCCCTTCAGAGCTTGTTGACATGGGTCAGAGGGTGACTGATACAAGCCCACAGTGTGGTGTTAGCTTTAGCTTGAGGAATCAGTGCTGGCCAACAGGGCTAGCTGCCATGGTGTCACTGAGAATGAGAATGCCATGGTGTCACCAAGGCAGCGTGTATATCCTTCCTACTTTGGAAAAATTACTCTTGATGGTGTCCAAGAAAAGATGTCTTGCATGGAATAATACGGACAGAAGGAATAAGGTGAGGAATTCAATGGACCTGGATTTATTTGGATCACGTATCATGTAACAGGATCACCATTGCCATGTCTTGGCTAATGCTTCTCTTTCTGGAAAACACTGGAAACTGGAGCTTCTTCAGCGATGAGGGAACTTAAAAGAATAGGTTTAGAATGATGCAGTGGCCTTCATCTTGAAATGTCTCATCTGGGTCCTCACAGAGAAATTGAACATCATTTCTCTAGTAATAGTTGCAGTAGGCATCCTTCAATACCAAGATGTCCATGTCCCAACCCTAAGACAATGGATGTGACCATGCAATGGTGAAAGGGGCTATATAGATGTCCTAAGTTAAAGATCTGCCTTGGAGGGTTGACCTGGGTTGCTTCTGTATCAATTACCTTTCCTGATATTATCATAAACACACTGACAAAATCCAATTCAGGGAGAACAGGTTTCTTTGGGCTCACAGCTTGAGTGTACAGTCCATCACTGTAGAAAGTCCCGATGGCAGGAGTGTGAAGTGACTGGTCACATTGTGTCTATAGTCAGGAGACCCAAAAGTAATGAATGCTAGTGCTCAGCTCATATTTTCTTTATTCAGTCCAGGACACCCAGCCCATGGAATGTGCTATCCACAGTTAGGGTGTGCCCCACCTTAACTAACCTGAACTAGAGAACCTCTTACATGCATGCCCAGTTCCCCTCATGGTTTTTCTGAATCTCATCAAGTTGACAATGGGGACTGACCATCTCAGCTTCTTACAAAGGTCTGTAATGATGGAGGGTAGGGGCAGAGTCAGGATGTGGTGATGAACACAGAGGCCAGCAGGGGCAAACTGGAAGATGTTACACTAATGGCTTTGAGGATGGTTGAAGGGGCCATGAGCCAAGGAAATGGGACCACCTCTAGAAACTGAGAAAAACAAAGGAAACATTCTCCTCCAAAGTCTTAAAAGCTGATGCAGCCTCCACATTAGCTCTGTGAATCTAATTGCTGACCTCTGACCTTCAAAGTTGTAAAATGACACAGATGTAATGGTTTAAGTCACTGGATTTGTGTGGTAATTTGTTAGAGAAGCAATAGGAAGATAAAGTAATAACATAAACAGCATTTATTTCATGATGGTTCTGTATGCAGAGCTTTGGCATATGGCTCTTTGAATATCAGTGAGTACAAAAGCAGCTTTGATTCATGTTAGTCCAGGAGGCCTCCCTCAGGCCTCATTATTGCTGAAGGTTTTTATGAGACAAATATGTATCTTGGTGGAGCTTTGCTGACATGTTCTTCACTATCTGTGTGTAAAATCAAAGTTAAATTTTATTTTATCACTTGTAAACAAAAACTCACATGTAGCCAATGTGCTCAGGCAAAGGTTTTCAAGGCTTGCACAGGAGGTAGTAAGGAAGCCTTCTGGGCCTCAGCACATACTCCTTAGTGAGCTACAGCTCTACCAAGAATTCATCATGCTCATCTCCAGCATCTCTCATGTTTCCTGAATCTTCCTTCCCAAGTGTGGAAGTAACTGAGACCTGGTTATTCTCTCAGTGAGTACTACTCTGCCTGGAAAAAAGCTCCACCCTCTAGAACACACATCTAAACAAATGTTAGAATCTATGCTGTGTGCTAATATATATAATTGCTTGCTAGTGAGGCATTTTGCATAAGCCATTGTCTTAGACTGAATCCTCAAGTTCATGTGAGAGATCTATGGTCCTGGATGTGAGGAAATAGTGATCTAGGTCTGCTGTTCTCATCAAGACATGATTACAAGGCCCCAGGAAGTTCATGGTGAGGCACTTTAGGTTGTCACAGCCAGGGGTGCTTTAGTGTGCTTGTTATCATAAAGGACATCCCCACAGCAAGGGATTTTCTCACCTAAAATACAAATAGGTCAAAGTTTGAGACACTGTTATCTGTTGGGTAAGTCTGATACACACACCCAAATTATTATACTACAGTGGCAAGCACACACAGACTCCACTGCAGCGTGTATACACTCTACACAATGTAGAAGTGTTTCAGTCAATATGGGGTGCATATGTGATAGTTGTCTTTGAGATTATATCAGCCAGTGATGTAGCAAGCCACACTAATTCAAAATCACTCTATCAGGGTTGCACAATGATAGAATTGCCCAGTGATGCCCAGTGATACATCCCTTGGAGTGGATCAGTCTCATTCAGGCACTATGACTGTATGTGTGCAAGTATGTGTGTTTCTGTGTATGTACATCTCTAACTTTTCATTTCTTTCTCTTTATGTACTTAGAGCAGGATAGAGACAAGCAGAGTAGCCTGTCCCTTTGCTTCGTGCCCCAACAGCATGCCTAGAGCATGCCTGGGGATTGGAGTGGGAAGACAACTTTCTAGTGTCTGGGACATAATTGTAGCATTGATAAAGTAGAAGTGGCCGGGCATTACAGCAACATGTTGAAAGTGAACACCTGAATATTCTTTTTGGAGGAGTTGCAAGGGTGGTTCTGACCCACATCCCTAGACTAGAAGCCCGTATTGCAAGGAAGAGCCATCATAGGCCTTCAAATATGAGCATGTTACATCCTCATGAGTGGATCCAAAGCAAACTCTTTGAGAAAAAGGAAGAGGCAGATATGGGCCCTGCATTAGTGGGTTGTTAGGTAGGCATGGGGATGGATGGTGAATACTGGTGGTCTCCTCATAGAAAAGGAGGATACCTCAAATTTCAGATTTCTACACTAGTCACATCTTGTTTCAGATGTAAAAGAGTCAAGTATGGGGAGGGACAGAAAACATGATGGAAAGAGCCCTAGAATTAAATAAAGTGTGATTTGGATTTTAGCCAAGTAACAAAATGTAGGTTAAACATTTCATGTAAGTCCTTTCTAATTAGACACAAAGCTGTGGCCAGGGATATATAAGACAGAGCTCAAGGGAAAAGAAGCCCTGTGCAGTTGATTTGACTGCATCCCCCAGCTGGGAAACTGGGCTGCAGTTTTTAGGATCATATGGTGGTTAGAATGGAATTCACATTTTATTCCTATCTTGTGTTTTTTTGGGTGGCAAGTTTCTCCAAGTGCATTAAGTTCAGTTGCCCTGTTGTTACTGTGGGGTGACAATAGCTTACCCATGGTTCTGTTAGGGTGATAACAGCACCGATCATGGGTCTTGGACAACCTGGTGTTGTCATCACTACCTTGGTGGGGGGGCTGTCTTTCCTGTACTCTCTCTTTCTGCTCCCTCAACCCAGAAGCCTAACAGCCTACACTGTTCTGCACCTTTGACTGGCCTGTTTGTTGTTGTTGTGACTTTTGGAAAAGAATAGAACAACCCAAACACCAAGGCCTTTACCTTAGAAACTGTCATGCTTTGAAAGTGTTCTGAAGTTAAGTTCTAGAACAAAGAGAAGCGTGGGTAAGGAAATCCATTTCTTTCTGTGCTGTGTTTCGATCCTGTTTATAACTCAGGACACCTGCTGTGCTCACTAATCGGCTTTGAGCCACTGGCTGTGATTGTGGAAGATTTAGAGACCCCAAATGAAGCTTTCCCACTCAAGATCTAATTTATTTATTTACTTACTTACTTTTTATTTATTACATATACGGTGTTCTGCCTGCAGGCCAGAAGAGGGCACCAGATCTCATTACAGATGGTTGTGAGACACCATGTGGTTGCTGGGAATTGAACTCAGGACCTCTGGAAGAGTAGCCACTGCTCTTAACCACTGAGCCATCTCTCCAGCCCCCCAAGATCTATTTCTTTATTGGCCTCTCAGGTCACCTCTTCCATCTTCTCAACCATTTTAACATCAACTCTATTATTTTCAAAGAACTGGGCATAGTGAAAAATCCCTCTAGATTATGGGAGAGTGTTGCTGATTCATTGTAACTACTTAGCAATGAGTCAACTACAATACACCACATCCTGGGGGAGATTTTGAAAAGCTGTTTAGCAACTCTGCTCCCAGCTTCTAGTCAGGCAGCTAACTCTGCATCCTGATCAAGGGAGCAATGCCATGTCACATGCTACCGGATAGGTTCCAGCCCCCAATTCTCTATGGATCCTTGGGGGTTGCGAAGGCATCCCACATGCACATGGCTGTGGTTTTTCTCATCTTGCATTCATCACCCCATTCAGGAAGACGGATTTTTATTATGCAGCAAAACTGCTGCTACAGGGTAAACGCCGACACAAAGCAATCGTCCAAACCAAGTACAAAAGCGCAGAAAATAGACCCGAGATAGGTTTGAGGTCCTTGTTTAAAAGTGACCGCTGTCAGAGAAGTGCTTTACTGCGCAGTTGTAACAAATGGCTGACTGCAGAGAACAAGCTGGCCTCGTTCAAGGAAAGGTGGACGGCGAGGGGCAGAACACAGAGGGACTCCTGTCCTTCTTGACTAGATTACACCACCAGACTTCCCATTACTTGGAAGGAATTGTGTCACTAGCACTCCATCTTGAGGTTGAATATTGATCTTGGCTATATGAGCATCCACAGGTGTTTAGTTAGTAGCTAGTAAGTACAGTCAGCCAAGTAAGAATATACAAACCCAAGGAGAGTCCAAGGTAAGTGGACACAGACCACCCCCAGCTCTACCAGTTCATTCATTACCGTCCCACAGTTAACAGTCTTTAGAAGAACACAGCCAGAATCTGAAGCTCACGTGTGTGAAGACTGCCTCTCAATGAACAATTTTTTAATGGGATTTTACTCAAACTTTCAGTCTTCTCTAGAACATCAGGGGCACAGAACTGGTACCCGCCCCCAAGAAAATCTTACCTGGAGGCAAAACTAGGTTACCTTGTGAGATAAAGCTTTTATATTTTCACCTCAAATTATATGTGCTCCAAATAGAGAAGAATAAATGATAATACAGGAGATAGGGAGAAGGGGGCATTCCTGAGAAGTGAAGGGTTCCAGAAGGCTTCACGGGGAGAAGAGGCTTAATTTTTGTACTTGGCTGATGCAGGATTACAACAGGGATTGATGATGACATCAGGCCTACAGATGTTTTACATTATTTTCATTGATTAGAACTCAGCCATGTGACCATGCCTATCTGCATGGAGGTCTGGAAATGTTTTTTGAGAGACTAAGGAAGCAGTTTTGGTGGACATGTGACTCCTACATTGCCTTCTAGTTTGAGTAGGTTGAACTTTGTAGTATACACAGTGTTGAGCCATCCTCAGCTTTAGTAAAGATGAGAGTGTGCTAATTGTGATGAAAGTTCCATAAAGCTACTAACTCTTGTTATTCTCATAGCTACATCCTAAGCATATATATGGTCATCTTAAACAAGTGTGTAATAAAACAATGGAATGATGGATAGGTGCTGGAGAGGAGTTCTTTATGGGTGGATCTGTCTCGGATGGATGAGTGGAAGAGTCAAATCAGGAAAGCCACTTTGAAAGTGCTTATGTAGATTTGGTAGAGTCTGAGGTAGACCAGTTACCCTAGAATATGTCCATTTTTAGAAATGTTTGCTTCTGATATTTTAACCCAGTAGTATATAGCTTAGCCATGGGTTGTAGTTAAACCAGGATCTCCCCTGAGCTGAAACTGTAGAAGCAGGTTGTGAGCTTGCAACTGTGTTCCTAGGAAGGGCCGGCACTTTCTTTGGAGGCATTAACTGGAATCAGCCTGGGGACTTGGGCTGTGCCGTAAGACTGCAACCCAAACAAAATAAAACTTGACTAAGCCAGCAAACCCAGACTGAAGTTCAAGTTACTTTAACAGACTCTAGGGAAACACAAAGTGCAGTTGTATTAGCTATGCAAAATTTGCTCTTTGACCTTACAGCCAGGAAAGTTACCCGTGCACACAGAATCTTCCGCCAGCATTGCAAAGTGTTGGACACAGTAACTTTTAGCAATTATGCAATATTTTAAAACTTTTTTAATTTTAAAATATACTTTAAAAATAGATGCTGATCCAACAAGAACAGAGGGTATCAATGAAAAGACTGTGTTGTCGTGCACCTAAGAGAGGCCAGCACACAGACAGCCTTGTACAGCCAGGAACTCAGAGCTTAAGAAATTGCTCACAGATGAATTCCTTAGAAATCAAAAACAAGGGTCAGCTCCGTCCTGTCCTCCCTCTGGATATAACCTCTGTGTCTTGTGCATAAGCTTGGGCCATGTCAGCGGCTTGCCCAGACTCATGTTACCCACCTCTGAAGTCTGATGACAGATTTCTAACTTCAGGTTTATGCAGAGTTGAGTGAGAATTTTCAGAACAACCCATGATTCTTGGGAGATTTTTAATGATTCTTGATCTGGAAATAATATAAAAACAGGAGAGTGTTTTGTGGTATTTTTGTGTGTTTCGTATTGGTTTAGGGAACAATCCAACATTAAAGAGGCTTAAAAATAACAAACCTTTATGTAGACTTAACATGGCCTCTCTCTTTTTTAAAAAAAAATTCTTCCCCACCAAAAAAAGAAACTGTAATAATGAAAGTGACTAGAACAATTAAGAAACACAGAAACAAAGGACAGGGCAAGCTAGGTTAGGGAGAGGTGACTGCCAATAGGATCCCCACAGCCAAGGCTAGTAATGTCTGCTGCTTGTGCAGACAGGGCTGGGAAGGGTAAGAGGAAGCGACTGCAGCTTGGGCTTTCCTTCCCAGGGCCAGGGCTCTTTGGGCCCAAGATTCTCACTGACCAAGGCCTCTTGAGATATGAACTCTCCATCCGAGGTAATGGGGACCTGCAAGTCCATTAGTTAGTCCTCCAGCTCAAATCCCAGGGAACCTAATCTTAGGAAGCAGAGGAAATGCTGAGTGAATGTCCAGGGCATGGCCATGCCAAGGACCCCAGAGCCTCAGACCCACTGAGGAATGGCTAGTTGCCACCCTCACCCCATCTCATAGAGGGTGGGGTGGGATTGAGGCACATAAGGAAATGGCAAAGCCTTCCCTTCTGGTTTGTTTGGGGGTGCTGATAGTGCATGCATAAAATGTCCATTATAGCTTTCTGCCCTGGAATATTTATGGTCCGAGGACTGCTTCCCTGCAGAGACTGCTCCTATTGAGCCTGGAAAAACTTCTCTCCTCGATCCAGCTATCAAACGCAAGCCCTTCCTCCAGGTTTACCTGTGTGTAATAACCCCATATCCCTGTCCAGCTGTACACAATAATCCTGCCTCCCTATTCAACTGTATATAATAAACACGAGGTGCTCCTACGGTATTGCAGTTTCTCAAGCTGAGAGCCCAAACCACGTGACTCCAGCTTTTCTGGGTCAGTGTGTTCACCTGTCTATCTTTTCTTTGTTCCTCACCTCCCAGTCAGATCAGTCTCTGTAGGCCAAGTAAGGACTTGGCACCAGTTCAGTAGAATCCTGTTTGCCTGGTGATCTACTTACCAAATTTACCTACTTTTGAAACATAAGACTTTATTCATAAAGTTCATATAGCGACTTGTATTATGTTGGGACAGTTTTCATGTCAGCCTGGCAGGTTTATTAGATGTGAACTAACTGGGCAGCACTTTTAGTTTTTCTTGTTCCAGCTTTCTGAATATTCAGACACAACTCACTGAGATGCCATGGTCCAGAGTGATGCGAGGAGTCTGTGTCTCTGCCTTCCAAAGGGAACACGGAGACCAATAAGCCGAGACATGGCAAGGGCTGCTGAGTCAAGAGGATGAGAAGGAGTGTCAGGGATGAGGAGTTCTTGGGGATAAAAGGAGGGAGTACAAAAGATACCCCAAGTCTTCCAAACTTCTGCTTTAGGCCTCATAGGCTCTTCCAGCTGCTCCAGTATCAGCCATTACAACCTTATAACTAGTGAAATAAATGTTGTCAGTGTTCAGCAGACAGGGAAATGGTCCTCCTGCACATTGACTTCCAGAGCATCCACTTTCAGAGGGTGGGCTGCCTCCTCTGCCTGAACCAACATGGGGGCATCCTCCAATGTTGAAGAGTTCCAGAAGGCTTCATGGGGAGAAGAGGCTTAATTTTCCTCCTTGGCTGATGCAGTATCGACAATGGGGACTGATGATGGCATCAGGGTTACAGATGCTTTATGTTATTTTCCTGGATTAGAAACCAGTCATGTGACCATGCCTATCTGCATGATTTTAATGAGGAAAATCCCATTAAAAATTGTTCTGGAAGCTGAGACTGAGGGTTAAGCTTACTTCAGAAAGATGGGAATCAGAGAGATCAAAAACGTCTTAGCAAATGGGACCCCTTTGCTTGGTTAGGGAATAGGTGACAAGAGGCAGTGACCATTGGAACGGTCCCCTCATCCTGGATTCAGTGGCCTCATGTTGTTGTTGTTGTTGTCTTTGTTTGAACTTTCTTCATTTTAAACTGGTTTCATATCCTAGGAAAGTTGAGATGGTGGTTACCCTAAGCCTGCTCCAAAGTGAGGCTTGAGAAAGGAAACGATAAAGAAAGGTGGTGGGTGTTGGAAGGAATGCTGTCTGCAATCACGTAGCTGAAGGCGATCTTTTTGTAGCTGGAATCTGTAGGGCCTACAGGGAAGATGAAGGAAATGCTTGTGCAGAGTCCCAGTCTAAGACTGAGTGAGCTGATCAGTCAGTGCAGGGACCAGATACTAAAGGGAGGCCTTGTTTTGCTCTGGACATCTTAGCTGTATCACCTATGTGCACTGACTTTTCTAAATATGCTTTTTTTTTTCTCTCTTTTCTTAGGGAGGCAGGACACAGTGCGTGAGAGAAGTCTGTCCCATTCTCTCTTGTCCCCAGCACCTTAGTCACACACCCCCAGGACAGTGCTGCCCCAAATGTTTGGGTGAGTGACAATTTCCAGGTCAAAGAACAATGTAATTTCTTGTCGAAGTTTCTGCTGAGTGTACATGTATGTTGCTTCATGGCCTAGTGGAGACAACTGCTCCTTCTAACTGTGTGAGTAGGCTTTGGCTCTTACCTGAGATCTGCTCAGAGGCTGCTTTTCTCTTGGCTTCTGTTGTTTCTGGAGCCTGGCATGCAGCTCCAACCTGGTTAATGTCCAGTGGGGTGAGAATAGTGCTGAAGAGAGAGTCTCTAGCTGGACACGTGACTGTTAGGAGTGTGTAGTGAAGGCATTTGGAAGTAAATGTATGGAAGACTGTAGACTAGTGTTTCCTGAGAGCCCAACACACATAGGAGGACAGGATGCCAGGAAGGGAGAAGCTTGCAATGAACAGCAATTGACCTTGATTGGGAGGGAATATCTGTTACACCGTGGAGCCTTTACTACAGACCAGGTACTGTACACAGGTTACATGATTTTTCTCAATGAATCTTCTCAGGAAACTGAATTACAGAACAGAACTCCCATTTGTCACACTGGCACTGTTATTCGTTTTAACCCCCTGAGAAGAAGGTATTCCACTAATCTGCAGAGATCCTCAGGGAAAGCTGGTAATGTCCCTTATCACCGCTGGTTTGATTTTTGCTGATTGTTTCTCTGGTTCTCTCTATTATTTTGCTATGGTTTTAGGCATCCTTTTCTCTGATTATTACCTCCAGCAGTCTTCACATCCTATGGTACAATTGAATCAAGGCTTGTGTAGCACATTTCACTGAAAGCTTGTAGCCAGCATGGGGGATTATTTTACAGAGATGTAGAATGAATACCATAAAATGAAATATTAAACTTCCTAGTTCATGGACTGCCTTAATTGTTTTGTCTTTGGGAAGTTTTCACTGCATGTCTCTTTGATTAGACTTCAGCTCCTGTCAGTTACACCCATACCCTTTTTGGTGCCCTACTGTTTCTTTCATAGATTGCTTTCTCTAACTCCAAGCCATTCTGTTTACATCCCCATTCACAGATTATCACACCTTCACTTAGCTTCTTTATACAACCAAACTGCCAAACAAAGACATTGTGTTAAACTGTTTTTTCCTCTGTTAGGGATTCTATTGCATTTCATCTAACAGTGTTTGCCATTCTATTTCATGCACAAACTCATACTTTTAAGCAAATGTGGAATAATTTCGAAGAATCAGAGAGAACTGGTAGATGCCCTGGGTTAAAGACATTTTCATGTGCTTGTGCTTCGTCCATTGCCAACCCACACGTGCTGCCCTGAGTTGAAACCTGTGTGTTAGATGTTGACAAGCTGAGGGCATGGCAGAACCTGTGCCATCTAAATGTGAGTCTGCCAAAGAGGCAGTAGGGATTGGTCATGGCCTTGCAGATAAATGATGATGATTAAAGCTTTGAAGAAAAGGCTGCTGATGTGTTGAGTCCATTTAGAAGTTTCTCACGTGAGCCATGGCAATTGTATTTAGTACACATTTTATGGATCGTGTGTTTTGAAGATAGTCTATGTAAAGGACACTAAGTCTGGGGAAACTTAAAGATTGCAATTCCACCGAAGGGGACTTTCTCTTCTTTGGGCTAAACCACAGTGGAATGATGTGGAAATGGCTTAAATCAAGCTGTACACCCAGCCTCTGCACCACTCCCTAGAACGTTTTGTGTTGGGCCATGATGACTTTGGGATTAAAGTGAGATTTTGTGTTCTTTTGTAGTAGAAAGAAACATGTCAGCACAACAATAAAAGCTAAAAAAAAAAAAAAAGAAAGAAAGAAAAGAAAAACAGATGAAGGAAAATACCAGGAAACTGTCTGCTTGCTGAAAACTTAAGTGTCATTCAGCTTTTGGCTGAATGGGTACTGACTTGCTCTTAGATTTTTTTCTTGACCAGGACGCCTGCATCTGGAACACTTCTGCCATTTGGGTTACAGAATTTCCTTCCTCCCTTTGCTAATTTTCAATGGGGCATCTTATCAAAGATCAGGATACACAGAACAGTACCTAAGACACCTGTCCAGGTGGCATAGCCCAGGATAATACTGACATTATATCACCATTAACTATGCTAATAGTTATCATCTGCCATCTGCTGGGAGTTCAGATAAGAGCCAGGCATGTCATGAAGATTTATAGCCATAGTTCTAGGTATAATTTACATTTTCGTGAGGGATAATCTAAGCCTGTGGTCACATCTAACTCAGGAAATAACTGTTGTAGTGTCTGTTTGTTCAGCAATCAATCAATATGTCAGTCAATTCATAGATTCATCCATCATCTATCCATCTATTCCCATTTATACAATATCCATTTATGCAATAGTATTGAGTAGAATAATAGTGGTATAAGCAAAAGACTGTGTAATGGTTGAAAGGGGTTATGTATTCTAAGAGATGTAAGGTCCTCTGTGGAGGAAATGTAGGCTCTAACCATGAAGAAGAGGTATTATAATTGGTTTATGAGCAAGATTCCACAGAGATATTATAATTTTATTTATTTTTGAGACAAATTCTTGCCATATAGCTCAGGCTGGTATTGAACTTGTGTTCATCTTGCCTGTGCCTCCCAAGTACAAGAACTGTAAGCATATATTACCATGCCCGCCTCTCCATAGAGATCTCTCTATATATTTATCTTATTAGTTATTTGAGAATTTTGTGAGGTGTGTTTTGATCATATTCCCTCACCTTCTGCAACTCTTCCTAGATCAACTCCCACCTTCCCTATCCACTCAACTTTATGTCCTTTAAAAAATATCCAAGGCCAATTTGTACTGTGCAAATATTCTTGGGTGTGTGGTTTTACAAGGAGTACAGTCTTAGAGAAAAACTGACTCTGCTCCCAGCAGCTAACAATTCCCAATAGCTCCTCATCTTGGCATGGGATTTCATGCCCAGCTTCCCTCTCCATGCTGGGATTTGGTCCAGCTTGGGCTTGCACAGGTCTTGTGTATGCTGTCCCAACTGCTGTGTATTCATATGGACAGCTTCCTGCTATGCCAAAAAATACTGTTTCCCTATAGTCATCCAGCACCTCTGGTTCTTACACTTTCTGCCTCCTCTTCTTCTAGGAGCCCTTAGCCTTCGGAGGAGGAGGTACAGTATATATGTTTCATTTAGAGCTGAGCCTTCCACAGTCTCCTATTTTCCATACCTTGGCCAGTTGGGAGGTCTATGTTAGTCACTATCTACTGCAGGTAGAAGCTTCTGTGATGAGAGTTGATAGATGTATTAATCTATGGCCATAATGAATAGTCACATTAATACCATGTCTATTTAACAAAATGATAATAGTACATTCTTTCCCAGAGTCTATGACCTTTCTAGCCATAGGGTTTTTGCCCGATAATGGTGCCAGGTATAGGTTTAATCTTATGGATTGTGACTAATATTGAATCAAAAAGCGGTTGGTTACTTCAATGACATTCATGACACTTTTGCTCCAGTGGGAATGTCTTGCCAGGCCACTCATTAATGTAGCTTTACAACTGGGTAAGAATGAATATTAGTTTTCTCCTCTGGTAGTATGAATAGCATTGTCCAGTACCATGAAAGCTAGTAAATAGGAATGAAGCTTCCAAGTCAGTACTAGCTTAATTGTTGCATGTTACAGCCATCAAGGATGTGTGTCTTCAACAATAATCCTCAAGTCCTAGAGGGTAGCCAAGAGCACTGGCAAAAGTCTGTACTGCTTGTGGGGGTAGTGTAGGTCTATGAGACCTCAGCAGCCAACAACCCACAATAAGTAACCTATTCTTGGCACTAGTCTCTTTGGTTAGCCTCTGGTCTCTTATAGAGGTATTGTCCTGGTATAGGGTACATTCATTCTCTCTCTCTCTCTCTCTCTCTCTCTCTCTCTCTCTCTCTCTCTCTCTCTCTCGTGTAAGTGTATACAGAAGTAGACTTCTATCTGAATTTTAAAAAAGACTTTAGGGCTATTTATCCCTCCCAATATTAACTGCTCTCCCTCCACTACTCCAATTTAACTCTTCCCATTCCATTATTCCCTATTAATACTTTTTATACCAATGTGTTCTGTCCCTATCCCCTAGAAAGTCCCTCCCATGTCTCTTTAGTAGTTTTCTGAACTCTGTAGCCATTCCAAATGAAATACAAGTATCTGAAGACTCAAAACTAGCATCCATATATGAGAGAAAAATATGAGGTCTTTCTCATTCTGGGTCTGGGTTACCTCACTGAGAATGATAGTTTTCATCTTCCATTTACTAGCAAATTTCATTTTTAACAGCTGAATAATATTCCATTGTGTAAATATGCCACGTTTTCCTTATGTATTTATTAGTTGGTAGACATCTATCCTGTCTCCACTCCATGGCTGTTATGAGTAGAGAGACAATGAACATGGATGAGTGGGTATCTGTATTAGGATATGGAGTCCTTTGTGGATATACTCAAGAGTGGTATAGCTGATCATATGATAGATCTATTTTCATTTACAAGGAACCTCTGCACTTACTTCCATAGTCACTGTACCAGCGTGTATCCCTACTAGCAGTGAGTACTTGGTCTCCTGTCCTTACACCTAGACAGCACATGCCACTGTTTGATCTCAGTCGTTTTGACTAGGACAGACTGAAACAAAAGCAGTTTTTCATTTGCGCTTCTCTAATGGCTAAAGATGCTGAACATTTTAAAAGATATTTCTTAACTATTTGTATGTCATCAGTTGAGAACTCTGTGTAGTTCTGTGCCCCATTTTATAATTGAGTTGTTAGTTTCTTTATGTTAAAGTTTTGGAGTTACTTGTAGATTGTAGATATTAACGCTTTGTCAGATGGAACCCTTTGGGCTGCCTCTTCCCACAAGTGATGGGATTTGCTGGATATTAACAACAAGAGAAGTGACAGAAAGGATACAAACTCATGGAAACTAAACAACCAAAATCAGGGGAAGGAAAAAAATTAACATTTCCTAGAACTGAATAGAAATGCAGACACAGCATATAAAAATCTATAGGGCACAATTTATTTATTTATTTATAGCAATCATCTGCCTTTTGCCACAAACCATTTGTGTCAGTTGTGAAATACTTGAAGTATGTGTAGATAAAGTATGGGAAAGGACAGCCAGATCATAATTTTAGAAAATATTTTACTGAACTATAGTTTTATTTTGCTCCTTTAATGACAGAAGTATATCTCTGATAGATTGATTAGGAGAATAATGCTCAATTTGTGAAAAAAATTACCAACATCATTGTTGTAGTAAATATTTTTAAAACTGGCGGGGAAGAGAGATGGCTCAGTGGTTAAGAGCACTGACTGATGTCCCAGTGGATCCAGGTTCAATTCCAAGGCTGTCAGGTTTCTGATCACACCAGACTGAAACAACAACAACAACAACAGCAACAACAACAACAACAACAGCAACAAACTGGTTATAGATTTTTTTTTATACTATAATGTTCTAAAACTAGGATGTGTTTGGGTGGAAGTGATTATAATGGGATGGATCAATCCATGTGATTCAGCTAATGGTTTTCTGATGCTCCAGAGTGACATCAGAGGGGTCCTTGGAGGAAATGAATTTTATATTTTTCTGGAAGTTAAAGAGTCTCAGGATGTAGTTGGGCACATAAGAATTACCTGTGTTGATTGGGATGTTATTAATGGTGATGGGCTAGGGAAGTATCTCAGTGGGCAACAGTGTTTGTCATGCAAGTATGGGGACCATAATTTAGATTCTCAGAACTCAGGTGGTAAATAGATTGACTCTGTGGCTGGTATGCAATCCCATCTTGTGGGAATGGAGACAGGGGACCCTTGGAAGTAGCTGTCTGTACTAGCCTAATCAGTCATCTGGATACAAATAAGAGAACATGCCTTAACATATAAAATGGAGAGAAATTGAGAAAGGCACCTGATGTCAACCTATGGCACTCACATGCATGTCCACATGTATACACATGTGCACGTGTGTGTACGTGCGTGTGCACACATACATACCACACATACATATATTAGCTAAGAAAACACAATGATTGTGCTAAATTTTGTCTAATCATGGACAGTTTTTAGTTGTATACTTTAACATTATCATTGTAGATAGAGGTGGCGGTGTGAGGAAATGGCACTATGGATGCCACGTTATGAGTGAAGTCAGAGAACCCAGAGTGATCATACCCAAGGTCATGAAGGAGTCTATAGATGGAATCCAAATCATAGCTCATTGTTATCTTCTGATGTCTGGCCAGTTTCTTCCTCATGATGAAACCCAGTTGATTTAGTGTGGATCTGCTCTGCACCCTTGACCTCCCCTAGGAAGAGAATAGTTTTTCTTAACTCCTATTAGTAATATTTCCAACAACTGTAATTGTGAGAACAGCATTTAGTATGTGTGTAGCTATTCTGGACCTACTGATAAAGATTCCATCAGACCTACTAATGATAAATGTTAATCTTTTTTAAAAAGAAAGAGGAATTTGGCTATAAATTTCTTCAGTGAACATGAATTATCAGTTTCTAAACCTAGTCTTTAATTAAAGAAACTTAAAACCATTTCGGGGATGGTTCCTGAATTAACTTTCCCTTTTATGCCTTTGTGTAATTTCTTTACTGATCTTATGTGTTGATCTATTTAGGCCATTATAGTAAAATGACATTGACAGGGTCACTTTCAAACAGAAATGTAACTCTAGAGTCTGCAAAGTCCAATGTCAAGGTTCCTACAGATTCTTTGAGCTTTTCTTCTTAGCTCATAGGTGTTCCTCTTGCTGTTCTTCACATGGTGGGAGGAACAAGGAGTGTTTCTTGGGTCTGTTACATGAAGACATTTTAGTGAGTGCTCCCTCTAATGAGCTAATCACCTCTCAAAGCTCTCACCTCTTAATATGATTGCTCGGTGCTTAGGTTTCAGTGTATGAGTTTTGTAGGAACACAAATCATTTAGACCAAAGAAGATGCTATTTCATGATAATCCTGAGGCTATCTTCTTGATTCTTTCTACCTACAGCCTCCTTCTCACTGGTGCTACTTTGGGGGGTGTTGTTACTTGTTGTCTAAGGGACAGCAGAATTAGTCACAATGTCTAGAACTCACCGTGTTATGCTGAAATAATCTTCACTCCATATGAGCTCCACAAGGCAGCAGATGTCCACTATGGTAAACAGATAGTTTGTTGAATCTGCAAAGTTCATTGTGGAATCAAACTTTTATACAATGGCTCTTCAAATTGGTAATTCCTGGGGACCTCCTGGTATATCTGACCCAAGGCTCCATTTTTGTACATCACTGTGTACACTGTGTACATCATCATTGTGAGAGTGTTCCACAGCCCTGTGATGTAATTATCAATGATAAGATGGTAAGATGGGATATGTCTGGTTTCCATCATGCTTACATTGTGCTTACTCTTGCTTCCCTATAGGTCAGAGGAAAGTATTTGACCTTCCTTTTGGGAGCTGCCTGTTTCGAAGTGATGTATATGACAATGGATCCTCATTTCTCTATGATAACTGCACAGTATGCACTTGCAAGGTAGGGGGGCTCTAAGAGGCTGTGGCATTACCCAACGAGCTTGGATTGCAGTGGAATTGTAGGCAAACGTGATAGCATTTTGCTCTTCAGGAGGAATCATTGTTGATGCCATTTGAAGAATATAATCATACTCAAGGTCACAGAGGAGATGTGGAGGCTGTTCTAAACATTCTTTGTAGTCAGACAAATATAGATGGCCCTGTTCTAGGGCTACACCTATCTGAAATAAATTCTGTAGCACACCTAATAATGAAAATAACTTTAATTATATTCAAGAGAAGAAACAGACATGGCTTTACAGTTCACTACAGAGATAAACGGATCAATTTCAAAGCCCATGGATATTCTTGTGAGGTGATGCCCACCTTCCATGGTTTGCATGATCCTGTGCTAAACATACAACTCCCTCTATGTACACTGCTTTATGTAAACACACAGAGCATCTCCTTGTGAACTTGGTCTCCATGCCCATGACTTCACATCTATACTGAAATCTCACAGGCCACAGCTTTCTCTTGAAACTGAGCCTTTGCTGAAACATGTCACCTTCTCACCACCTCTTGTTTAAGGAACAGCCCATCAGTCCACAAATGGGAGCTAGTTATGCTAGTATTTACATCACTTTGGGTCTTAAGGAATCTTTGAGACATAATCAGGCAATGTGTCCTATTTTAGCTAGAATACTAGAATGAATACTTTTCCTGAAAGTGGTGGGCTTATCACAATGTGAGTCTGTAGACATTTTTGGGAGAGTGGATACTTATGTATCAGCCATGATATGTAAGTCAGCCATGTCTTAATTTCTGTTCTACTGCTGTGAAGAGACACTATGACCAAGGCAACTCTTATAAAAGCATTTGATTGCAGACTTGCTTACAGTTTCAGAGGGTAAATCCACTATCATCACAATGGGAAGCAGTAGCTGAGAGTTTTACAACCTGATCTACAGGCAGCAGGGGTAGGGAGACAGGGCCTGGCAGGGCTTTTTAAACCTCAAAGTCCACCCCCAGTGACACACTTCCTCCCACAAGGCCACACTCCCTAATCCTCCTGATTTTTCTCAAACTCGGGACTAAGTATGCAAATATATGAGTCTTGGCGGAGAGGATGCTCTCATTTAAGCCACCAAAGATGGCATTCATTGGGATAACTTTCTGTCTGTAGAGCTTCCCTCTCCAGCAGCCTCATCCTGTGGTCTTCCTAATTTCTAGGGAAGGTGCAGGAAATCTGAACAAGCTCTGTTCATTTAGAAAGTGAAAGAAGAGCAGGAAGAAGGAAATGCATTGGTCCACAGTGATCTGCAATTTCTTGTCCCCCTGAGGAAGTATGTTGAACATGAAGTTATAGGCCAGTAGAAACAGGACTGGGAGTGTGCCACATCCTCATCTGCTACAGACATTAGTCAGGAAACATGTTCTGAAGTGGATGAAATGTTTATTGCACCACATTAAAGCATGGTGCTAGGAGAGTACAATGTGGAGCCACTGTAGGTTGTGAGAGGAGGGCTATGAAGGATGTCTAGGAGGGGTGAAAGTCATTTTTAATTTCTAGTCTGCCTTTGGGCCTCCAGGACTCTACAATGGTGTGTAAGAAGAAGTGCTCCCAGCCTGGTGTCTGTGACAATGATGGGGATGCCTGTTGTGAAGAGTGTCTCCTACGAGTACCCCCAGATGATGTCAAAGTATGCAAGTTTGGCAGCAAGATTTTCAGGGTATGTATGCCATCACAAGTGTCATGAGCTGTGGGAGCCATTATACCATAATGGCCATTAAAATGTTCCAGTTTTATGTAATCTATACATTTAAAAACACACATGTATATTTGATATATTAATTTACACGTGTGTGTGTGTGTGTGTGTGTGTGTGTGTGTGTGTGTGTGTTAAAATCAAGGACCTGGAAGACTCTAAATGTGTCAGTGTTATTGCTCTTTCTATATGTGATCAGCCAATGCCTGAAGCTCAGCTGAGCAAGCCACATGGCTGGTGTGGTTATGGTGCTCAATTGCCTGAGAACATCTTGTTCACTTGAGGATGCTCAGTGCATCTTGTCAAGATCATGACCATGGACAGATCCTGATAGATCTATTATTGATTAGAAGCTTTCAGCAACATTCTACAGATTTCTTTAAACAATTGGCTCACTTCAAGGTGTTCAGATGAGGATGCTTACAATGTAAGTGACCAGCATAAGTTTGAGAGTCCAGCTCCACAGTATTCAAAGGCTTGCTTACTGGCCATCCAACTCTGCCTGAAGTGTGCTCTACATTGTTTTCTGGTGATCTTAAGTGGAATACTAACCATTTAACTTCAGGAAGCAGGTACTAGCTTAGTTCAAACTGCCTTCCCTCTCTTATTTAGCATGTTTTCCCTAAGGATGAGAGAGAGAGAGACTCTGTATCAAAGACATGCTTGATGACAGCTGGGTACATCTAGACCCTTAACATCATGTCGGATGTGGAGGCTCCCTCAGGCTGCCAATCCACTGACATGATTGAAGACAGGTCTAGATTCTTATGGACCCTGCAAGAGAGAAGACAATGAATTATGCCCATTGGAGGGGTCATACAGCAAGTTTTCCGAGCCGCTCATTTAAAATGCTCTTTATTCAAAGCCGTCACTTGTCCCTAGAGCACCAAGATAAAATGAACTCCTCTATGATAGTGCTTTGGATAAAACACTTTGAAGTCACTTTATAAAAAGGTATCTTTTAGTACCTGGGGCTTAAAGTACTTTACAGAGACTATGAGCCCTGGGAACATTTGTGCATAGAACATTGATAAGTTCAATGCCCTTTGAAGACAGGTTTAGTTAGTTCTCTCTCTCCTAAAAGGAAGCAGAGGGTGGGCAGTCCTTAAAATATCTTCAAAAACTGAGAAGTGAGAGGATTCACCAAAGATCTTGAATCTACGGGCCTGGAAAGGAATCCTCATTTTGTCCTCAGATCTGCCTGTTGTCTGATCTTTCCAACTTCAGTATGTTTCTGCCTGATGTGTTCTGGATCAGCACCTGCTAACGGCATGCTATAAATCCAATGAGCCCAATACATTTATCAAGTATCAACACATTGTGTCTAAGCAAGAATCTAGTCTTTAGAAATGTGTCTCAAAATGCTTGCCTACATTTTTAGAGGAGAGTGGTAGCCAGGCAATGTACAAGCTATGCGTGTCTCTAGGGCTGGTCTGTCTGGGCTCTGTGTGTTCAGATGGCTGCTGACCAGGTATCTGCCTGGCCGATGTTTGATAATTTCTGTACTTTTCAAGTCCTGGGTGGGTTAGGAGCATAGCACACCTGGGCTTATATCATCATGCCTAAACATCTCAGTTAACTGTGATGCCTAAGATAGCAAGTATTTCAGTCTCATTAAACAGAGGAAAGTTAAGATTTTGTTCATAAATCATATAGGGAAATTCATACTTCCTTGTCTTCCAGGGTGCAAGTAGAAAAATGCATGAGCACATGAGGGCTGAGATGCAAACATGACTTGGTTAGATACAGGAAAATCCTCCATATTTTTGGAGCAAGATTCTTTCACCCCCAAAACACACATTGCCTGAAATCCTCCCTAACCCCCATGTTAAGTTGATTACATATAGAGGCCCCAGAGTCACTTGGGCTAAGCTGTGTGGCTCAGGCAGGGTAGGCATGCTCTTCTCAATCAGGAGATTGTAACCCACTGGCTGAGCTCCTGCAACCCCCACCTGATAGCAGAATCTCGTGCTGTGTCCCACAGGATGGAGAGATGTGGTCCTCCGTCAACTGTAGCATTTGTGCTTGTGTGAAGGGGAAGACGGAGTGTCGCAAGAAGCAGTGCGTTCCTGTCAGCAGCTGCCCACAGGTATGCTGGGAACTAGGCTTTACTTTCTCGTTACTTTCAGAAATGCACAGCCCATGCCGTTTTTCTGCAAAGACCGTCAAGGCAGTCTGAAAGCTTACAGATACCCCAGCAGTTGTAGCCTCTTGTACAGCTTGCCGACTCCTTCGTCCCCTTCGTCTTTCTTTTTCCCTCTCACATCTCAGCTTTCTCCTCAGAGCCCTGGTAGTATGTGGTTGTTTAATAGTAAATTCCCCAGGAGGATTTCCCTGCCATGCAGAAGTCCCAACTCCTCTGCAGAAAATTCCTCTCTAGCCCTGGCCTTCACGGGAGCCTCACATGGAAATAGCATCCTTATGGAAATACCTCTTTTCAAAAGCCCACAGCCCGGAGCCTTGAATAAAGCTGCCATTATCTTCGGAAGCGTGGGCTCCATTGAATTCACCTCAGCAACTCGAAACCTTTCAAGGCTTTGTACGTTTTGGGAAAATGTCAAACCCATTCAGTACCTTCTAGTGAATGAAGAAAACATATCTATATATTCAGAACATGTCCCCTCTTCTCTGTTATAGAAAACTTTTAATTTTATTCACATCTGTTATTATTATAAACAAAAAGTTGCTGTTTTTACTTGAGTGCCAAATGAGGCACAAGAAACAACAGCTGTTGCCATTGCACAACTGAGTTGGGGGGAGGGGACAAGGGGAAAAAAATCCCCTAATTAGTCTTGCTTTAAAAAGCCTCAGACATAAAACTGAAAACTTCCCATAAAAGAAAAAAAAAAGTAGGTACAATAAGCAGACTTGAACACGGGCTGCTTATAAATATTCATTGGGAAAAATGGAATCACACCATTTCTGCCAGTCCTCGGGGAACCCTCACTGCTAATGAACTCTCCCAGCACATGGTAGTAATAATGGGCTTCCTTATTCTACAAGACAAAACCGGGAAGCAGTGCCAGCCTGGTGGCTGGAGTAACTCGCCTGAGCAGGCCACTGTGGAGTTACCAGCTTCACTCAGCTCTGCCACTGGGAGCTGGGTCGGTGGTTTCTGCCGGGAGGCCACGGCTCCGGTGCCGGCATCTCGCTGGTGATCTCGCTGTGTGTGCCACACTCAGGCCGGGAATGGCCATCCCTCCCAGGAAGGCCTTTGCCCAGCCCAGCCCCCTCTACAGTTGCTCGTCAGTGCCCTGGCTTGGCTGTGGCCTCCAGAACCACCTTTTTGTTTCCAGGCACCCTTCCAACCTGTGTTCCCCTTCACTCTCCCCCTTCTCAGAGCCAGCACAAGGTCTTTGGAAGATAGTTTAGCTCTACCATGAAATCCTTTAAAAAGAAAAGACAGCAGTTTATTTCGCCTTCCCATCACTGACTGGGGAAATTAAAAAAAAAAAAAAGATACTAAAATTAGAAAACTAGAAAGAGTCTGTGTCCCCTGCTACATCCTTTTCAGTTACCACACCTCTCTCTCCCCATCCAGGAGGCTATGGCTGTGTTCCCTGTATGCCTTCCTAGGTAATTCCCCAGGCTCTGGGAGTCCCAGTGGGGATGAGTGAGACCAACCACTATCTTCTCAGTATCATCCATGTATATTGAGGTCTTTTCTGTGTCACAGAAATAGCCTCACTCCCCCAAGACTTCTCTGCTGAGGAAGGTGCTGAATAGACCCTTCTTCCAGATGAGGCTACAGCGTGTCCAGTTTCCAGCTCATTCCATACAGCCCAGGCTGTCTGACCTCACAGTTTAGGCTTTTTTCGTTTCCCACTAAGTTACTAACAGGAGCAGCTCGACTTTCATTTTCTGAACAAGGGAAATGGTAGTGTCTGCTGAGATACAGATGGACGGAATCACCCGATCACACTTGGATAGAAACTTGGCCTTAAACTCTCTATTCCAGTGGGGCAAGGTGCCTCGGTCCAGCCTCTGGGGAAATCATTCCATGGGACTGGGCTGATGATCTTCTTTGGCTTTGTCCTTGAGAAATTAAATGAGATCCCCTGTGGCAATGGTTCTTAATCTGTGGGTTGTGATCTCTTTGGAGGTGTCAAAAGACCCTTTCACAGGTACTGCCTATCAGATATTTACATTATGATTCATAACAGTAGAAAAATTAGCTATAAAGTAGCAATGAAAGTAATTTTGTGGTTAAGGGTTAGCACAACACGAGCAACTATGTTAAAGGTTTGCAGAACTCTTTAATATAGCCTGAGAACCACTGCCCTATGGCATTACAGAGTTTAACGTGTCATTGTAAGCTTAGTTGATGAAGAAATGAGAAAGGCATGGCTATGGTTCTTCAGTAGCAAAATGCCATTTAAAAAGCCAATGGGATTATTTATTTTGAAAATATTCAAGCCTGCTTTGCACACCACTCTCCAGCAGTGAATGAGCTGAGCTGAGCTGTGGGCCTCTGCCCTGGGTCTTGGGCCACCTCTCAGTGCGCTTGGCTCCCTTGTTCTCTGTAAAAAGGAGATGAAATCATCTCTACTCAGAGTGTCGCTGTGAATTTCAAATGAGATGAAGCATGCAGTACACACAGCAGTCTATACTGAATGCAGACCATACGATTGGTCTTGAAGAACTGTGGCATAAAAGTCTGGTAAAAGAATGTAGCCTGTAGTGCCACAGGAAATGGAGTTGACATTTTGTTTCTATCGCCCGGTGCTGCATGGCACCAGCTTCTTCACGTACGGAAGGGGATATGCTCAGCTCAGAAAGATTTTGCACTTCTTAGTAACGATGATCATATCATTAAGCCTTAAAGCTTAGCTCATTAAATCCTCATGAGTAACCCAAGGTCACATGCAGGAGTGGTTCCTTGAATGTTAATCTGCTTCCATATTTCTTCTTCCCTGTGATTAATCACTGAGTCAGAGATAAGAAAAGGCTATTCTCCGACACACGTCTGCAGAGTATGCTTCCTTCTTTAAATGTCACAGGCATTAATAAAAGTGGAAAGACATTTGACTAGGAAGTGGCACCACATTTCCAGAGTGGGGATGGAAAATTACTCCACACTACAGAGCTCCCTGCTTCACTGCCTGCGATTGCAGAGCAGTGAGTTAGCATGGATGAGTTTGATCTGCAGTGCACAGTGTCCATAGGATGCCTGCATCCTGAACTTGGATTACAGGGCCCAGGGGAGCTTGTCGAGCCCAGCATGAAGAAGGCTGTGCTAGTATGGGCAGAGTGGCAGTGGTTCCCGTGTGTGTGTGTGTGTGTGTGTGTGTGTGTGTGTGTGTGTGTGTGTGTGTGTGCACTTGACTTCTACAGGGCTTGATTTGGCTATCAATGAGACAGTTGTATCCAGGCTGTCTCCATCTTCCTTCCATGTGAGAAAAATCACACCATACTTTGAGGTATCCTGTTTCTTAAAGGATAAAAACAGGAAAGCTTTTTGGAATGATTTTGCCTGGCCTGGGGACCTGATGCTTGAAAGTTCATTTTTCTTCTGCTTCCATCATCACCACCAAGTCTGGGCTGATGTTGGTTTTTCTGGTATTAGATTTTTGAGAAGAGATTTCTCCTCAGCAGACCACTTTTTAACATTGAATTTTGGTGTTTCTTTTTTCCCCCTCCTGACCAGGGTAAAATTCTCAACAGAAAAGGATGCTGTCCTATCTGCACTGAAAGTAAGTTCATTCTTTGGAAAAATGTGCTCTTAGTATTTGTTTGACACTTGGTGATGAATAGGAAAAGCTGGTGTGAGTTTTCTATAGACTTGATTCTGTAGGTGTGAGATCGGCTCATCCACCTTTCCCCCAGGCACCTGGAATCAGCTGTCTGTCATCCTTTCACAGAAGCTGGATTGAGACCAGGGTGGATATCTCCACCAGAATCTGCTGTTAGGAGAACTCAGGAAGATAAATTGTTAAATGGAGTTTTAAAGAAGAACAGATAACTTAATGCACATTGGAAACTGCTAATAGCATTTGCAGTCCTTTGGGCTAGGATAATGATGCCCAGTAAAGCCAGACGTCTATAATCTCTCAGGGATTTACTTCCTCTCTTTATACCACCAAACAACTGCACTTCCTCCTCTCTCCCCCACCCCTCACCCTTTCTCTTGGGCACATCGATATTGCTGATGGCAATGGGTTTTCATCCTGACACTTTTAGCTGAGTTCTTGAAGGGTCTATCTTATTACATCTTGAAGTTTGAGAGCCATCTGAGGCTGCTCTATCAATCTCATGGGCAGAGCATTGTGCTTGGCTCAACATTAGCCCCATATGGGGACTTCTGCCTACATCTATTAGAAAATCACTGTGTTAGTTAGTCCTGAAACACACCTGGCTTCGAGACAGCTTTCTGAAGTACACTAATGATGTAGTGGTGTTAGAAATACATTGTCACGTTATTTGAGATGCATGGTGGCAGTATTAGCAAAGCCAGGAAATTGAAGCACCTTTCATATGGAAACAGGTTTGTTGCTTTTATTTATCTGAAATCAGAGTTTATATTGCTCCAAGGAATTCTGGTTTTCCCTCCTTTGACTATTTAATTTCCTCTGATAACATATATACATAAATATATGTCATTTTATATCTATATGAAATTACACATGGAAAGCTGCTATATGTTAATGTATAATATGTTAATGCTCATGTATATATTTCTTGTGTCTAATAGATATTGTTATTTTTAAAGATACCATGAAACTTTACAATGGATGAAACTCCTTATTGAATTAGAGAAAAAATAAGTTATGGATTTAATAAAAGAACTTTCCTTTGAAGATAATGAAGTCATAAACTAGCTCAAAGGAGGCTGATGATGCATGACAGTAGATTCAGAAATTAATGCAGAAAGAAGGAAGAGGCAGCTATGATTAACACATGAGTGATTCAAAAGCACGGCGTGCATGAACTGTTCCCCTTAGCCATCTTCCAGAGACGCTTTATGGCTGGTTCAGAGGCTGCCTTCAGCTTCATCCCCGTCTGTATGAGCAGTCTCCAGGCTGCACTGATGACATTTTTCTCTATAGCCATGTCAGTGGATGTACGCAGTTCTCTGTAGTGTGGATAACGAAGCAGAGAGAGACTAGATGAAGGAGAGACCAGCCTCACAGGGATGCCTGATATTTTGCAGTTCACCTCTTCCCTTTGCATGGCACAGATGTGGCACATCTCCCGATTCTCTGGTTATCAGCCTCACAAGAACATGGACTTTGCACAGAAACAACTCAAATCTGGAATTGCCCTCATTTCTAAGAGTCAAAATGGTGATTAGTGACATATTTGCAAGGAAAGCTAGATTTTACTAGTTTATCCATCATGAGCTAGCCTCCCCATTTCTAGAAGTCTGGGGATGAAAAGGGGAAAAGAGAAGACAAAGGAAAAGAATTTGTAATCAGTCATATCAAGTGCTGTGTTACGTGAAGCACCTGAATGATGTGTCCCTTCCATCACCCAGGGAGACAACCAGAGAAAGCCACCCAGCTGGAGGGGCACCAGGAGGCCCCAGGCTGCACCTGCACCTGCAGGTCCGAGCTGGAAGCCTGCAGGCATGCGGTTCCCGGCCCAAGTCTGAATTATATCATCAGATGGCTATTTCTCAATTTCCCCTGGTGTTCTTCCCATCTGTTTACCCTCGCTTGCTCTCCAGCAGTTCTTCTGTCACTGCTGTAAAACACATTCTCCTCGGCAAGCCTCGTTTGTTCAGATCCAGTTAAGAGATGGGATAGCTTCCAATCTTTTAGGCAATACCCGGCTTTCCAATACTGCACCCAGGTAGACTTTTCCTGATGTCCCTTAGCGATGGCCTGAAGACCTCCTACTTTGAAATTCCTTTGTTATTATATCCAAGATCTGGAATAAACCTTTGGGCTCATTCTTTCCTCTTCTTATTAGTTATAAAACCTCTTCTGGCATGCAGGTTTCTAGAGTAGGAAACCAAGGCCAAAACATCAAGCTAAGACTAGTGTTTTCTAAAACTAAAAGACTCCAGGGTTTTCAACCTTTGTTATATTGACAGTCCCGTCAGCTTTGCTTTAGGAATGTCCTGTGTATTGCAGAGTATTTAGTACCAACCTTTCCCTCAAAGTGACAAGCATCTCTAGACATTGTCAAACGCTCCTCGAGGTCAGCCAGTGATACTCCAAATAGGGCAAGCTGCCCCCGTAAATGCAGAGATGAACACCCGTGAGACTAGCAACAATGACCTACTGTCAGTACCTGCTGACTCAGCACAGGAGGAGCGTGAAACAAAGTCAACCTTTTGCTAGCCTAAAATCGAAAGGCCAGTGCCTCTGGGTTTATTGAATATGTTTTTATGTTTTAATTCCCCGAGCTTACAAATAGTTATGAAGACACAACCTGACTGCTTAAAAACTACTGTCATTGCTTTTCATTGCTCAGAAGTGGGGAAGAAAATGCAGGCTACATTTAACAGTATGCACAAGCTTACTTCTGTGTTCACTGTCTATGATCATACTTACATTTTGAATTATTCAGCATATGCATATGTATGTTCCTTTTAATATATTCTGTAAGGAGTCAAGACTATATACCTCCACAAATGCATACATGCATACATTCATACAGAAGTGAAACTGATTACAGCTCCCAGATATTCTAAGATGCATTTTGACTGTAGATGTTAAATGAATGATGGATTATGTCTGGCAGTGGTGGCACCACATTGCCTCTCACTAAAATCCTACAGAATTTCTTCCTGCCTTGGTTTGTCTTGGGTCTGAGCAGAGTTTGAGATCTTTTTTCCAGCAAAGAGGAAACAAAATAAATGCTTTGCGTGTCTTCTCTGCACACATCAGTTACAGAGCAACTTTGTTATGTAGATAGAAGCAGTTGCAAGGACAGGAAGCCATTGTCCTCTCCACGTCTGAACAATGAGTGAGGTTGATCTGAAGAGGCAATGGGGGTTCTATTCACATGGGGGGTCCTCCTAGAATCAGGCCCGAGGACAGTCTAAAAAGCATAGTTGCCTCCTAACAACTCGAGACATACTATTTTCCTTTCCAACAGAAAGAATTGAATTTGGTTTGGATGATTTACTTAAAGTAAAATATTTGAAGTGGGCTAAAGAAACTCCATAAAACTTTTGGCAAAAGCGCCTTCTTGCCAAGGTATGAGGCTGTAGCTGGAAGGCTGGAAGGCTGGAAGGCTTGCTTGGCTGAGTGTCATGTGACCATGAATTAGGTGCCAGGAAGCATCAGAACTCAGGAGGGCCACTCTGCTTTTCCTCGTAGCACTTGGTTTATGTGAAGTGTTCTTTTATGGTGTGCTGGCAAAGAGTGGATTGAATCTTGACCTCACCAACCCACAGAGACCAGAACCAGATAAATTCTATGCTGGCAGCAGATCTGTTTTCAAACTTGGAAATAATACTTCAGTGTCAAAGTTTTCACTGATAAGCGAGGTGTGTGGAGGTGTGTGGAGGAAGGTGGTGGTGGGGTGTAACTGAGAAATTGGTTATGAGAGAAGTTAATCTCTTAATCAGGTCAGAGGCATCCAAAGGCCTTAGGACATGGTCATCTACCCCCAGGTCTCACACATTACTTACACCCTTCACTTACCTCATACTCAGCCTGAGGCACCCCTGACCCAAAATGTAAGCATGCGATTTGTAACACTGAGCCTGGCAGGGTCTACTGAGCACATGTGTACATATGATTGAAATAACCTCAGCCACATATCCCATAAGTCACAGGAAATACTGATTTTCAGCAGCTCAGGGTGCTGGTACTGGGTGGGGGAGGGTGCACAGTTGATAAGTGATTCTTTAAGCCCACCCCAAGGGGTTAGTTGCTAGCTGTGTGAAGGTCACTGGACTTGGACTAGCTCATAGTGGGCCCTGGGCCTGCTGCCTGTACCCACCGCAGCTCGCTGCAGAATTTACTCCAGCTGGTTTTGTTGGCAAGTGTCTCTACCCTAAACCTGTTGGATGCCTGGTGCCTTTTTCTGTGTCCTAGTAAACAGTGAGTATAGGAGGACAACCAGGAGAACAATTTCATTTTGGGGAGGGGGGGCATGATGCATGATGAAAGAGTGATCTTGGAGCTTAGCATATGAAAAATCTCCACTGAGAGAGCCTCTGCAAATCAGTAATTCCGTGTTTGAGCAAGAGTTCTCACCTCTGGGACCCCAGTTCTCTCAGCCCTTGGAGTTTGTCCTCAGCCCAGGCAAGCAAGGAAATTGGACGCCAGGCTCAGGAGGCTTGCAGAATAAGAATCTGTGGTGTCGACTTTAGCCCTGCCAGGGATGCGCTAAGCTTAGTAACCACTGAAGTTTCTGCTAGTGCATGTGGGGCTGGCTTTGATGCCTTCTGAAGCTTGCCTGGCAGGCTGGTGGAAAGTGGAGCCCCTCACGCCAACAGTGGTCCTGTGGAGAGCCCACACAGAAGAAACAGTGGGGAAATGAGTTCTTCCTTTTGTTCTGCTGTTCTGTTCTAAGAGATGCTGCCACTTCAAGGTGGCACAATTAGCAGAGTTGAGGGATGAGGCTGAAGTCATTCTCTAAGAATTGGATCATCCTTGACCTCCATCTCTTGTCAGTTCCTAAGGTGAACCAAATAGTAACACGTCTGGAGTACTAACTCACTGTGGAGACAGGCGAGGGTGGCTTACTGACTCTAGGTATAAGGGTCAGTACTTGACAAGTACTCAGTAAATGTTGTGGTTGATTAGTAAACTGTGACCTCCGTCATCCTCAGTGTCAACATGACTAGCCAACGGAACCAGCGATAGCAGGGGCAGTAGCCAACACGTATTTATCATCATCTGCTATTTATCAAGACACTGTCATGGTTGTCCCATTTGATTTCATATCAATCTCACAGCTATCTTTTGGCCAAGTAATGTTATTAGTTGCAGTTTTACAGCCAGGGAACTGGGGCTTAGAGATGTGGAGGTCAGAGATGGAGCCTGAGTCTCCCCTGTGCTGTCTGGCCCCAGAGGCTGGGCTGGAGTAAGTTGTGCTTGGCTTCCTTGTAATTTAGAGTTTGATAAATAGTTACAGCTCAGAAGTGGGAAGGAGGTTTGGGGGTTTTATAGTCCCTAGGAGTTATAGATTAGAAATCGCAAGAAAGCTCTCCCATTTAATAGCTTTTCTCTCTCTACCCCTAGCCTGTGAGAAAAGGATGTTCTAGCCCCAGGCTTTCTTCTACTTTATGCTCGCTCCACCTCTCTGCTCAAGGCAGAGTGGTGGTTGGGCCCTGAGCTTACTTTTCCATGTCTACTCATATTTCTGCCTCCACCATGGCAACCCAGAGGGGAATACTTATATAGTCAAGTGAAGGTCTTGCTAAGTTTTTGTTTATACCAAGTAAATATGTATATATATATATATATATATATATATATATATATATATATATATATATATATATGCACATATGCATAAATATTCTATGTAGTTTTAAACTTGGAAGAACTCTATGTATAATTGATAGTAGGGGTGAAAAGGAGTAATGTTGTTTTCTCAGTTGCATTTTAATTCCTTACTAATTTAGTGCCATGAAATTAAATGCATCCGCGGACCTTCTCTCTGGGGTCTTCCCTTCCAGTGCTCAGTCCAGGAAACAGGCTCACAATACCAAGGAGGAAAGCTGGGATAAGACCCATATACTTTTCAAACATCCCAACATAGTCCTCAGTCTATGAGCCTCCTTGGAGTTTGCTTTGGAAATATGGTTTATTCTTGTTTATCTTTTAAAATTATTTTCAAGTGTTACAGTATTAGTAAACATTCCATTAAAAATTACATTCTTGTCTACATATAAATGAATATTTTTTTCTATGAAGATATAACACTGCCATCCTGAATCTCTAAAGAAATGTAAGCAGCCAGTTGTGGCTGAGTGTACTGGAGACCCAGACTTAGTGAGGGTACCCTGAAAATATGACCAAAGGACAAGACAGTTGAGTAGGCCAAACACCAGACTGCACCTGAAAAGCATATTTCATGGAAAGCTCTGCGTGCTGAGCTGAGGCAAGTTTCCACCTCTCTGAGGTCACATCTCCTAAAAGTAAAATAAGATCAGCAAAACCCAGACTCCTGCTGGTGTAGCCGCTCACGCTGAGGTAGAGCAGGGGTTTTAGGACATGCAGTCCACACATTTTGCTACTTAATTCTCAAGATGATCCTGCCAAGTAGAAGCTACTCTCTACTCCCTCTTACAAGTAAAGAATCTGAAGGTCAGAAAAGTTCATCTGAGAGAGGTCAGATAATACTGTAATCGGCAAGACTCTGCAGCCCAAACTTTAAGCATACCTCTGTGTTCTCTGTTAACTGTATGTTGACTCATTTTGGAGGACTGCCTCCAAATACATGAGATTTACCAGTTTCCTTCTTTTACACACGACAGAGAATTCTATTTGCAATCTGTTGTATCTACTCGCCTTTAGAAGCACTGTGTTTGTGAAGTTAGCCTAACTTCTGTGATCTCTTGAGTTATAATATTTCAGCTCTCACTTTTACAGAGATAAGAGATGACTCACTCTATACACAGTGTTTCTCATGGATATACAAATCATCTTATACACATTCTGCACCCCAGTCATTGTCCCTTCCTCTCCTGGCCAGGGTGTCTGTCTTTAGTGCATGGATCTGTCCTTTTGACTTCCTGCCTCCTCTTGTTTATATCCACAGATGCTCCTTTCTCACACTGGTTTCAGAATTGTCCAAACTTTGAAATTTTAAAACAATATTTTTTATTAATTCTCTGAAAATTCTATATAGTGTATCTTGAATATATTCACTCTCATCTCCTCCCATAACAATTCTTTACACTCTGATCCCTTCCTGCTCAAATTTGAGTTTCATTTGCTTCTCCTCCTTCTCCTCCCTCTCCCTCTCTTCCTCTTCCTCCTCTTCTTCTGCCTCTTCCGCTTCCCCTCCATCTTCCTCTTCCTCTTTTGCCTCTGCTTCTGTTTCTACTTCTTCCCCATTGAAACCAGTTTGTGTTGCCCAACTAGTCTTGAGAGTAGAGCCTTCCCTGGAGTGTGCTGAATATACCAAGAGTCATAATATTAAAAAGCCCTGACTTTTCTTCTCCCAGCAGCTATCAAACGCCAATAGCTCCTTGCCTAGTGATGGGATTTCATGCTCACCTTCCCCACTCTCTGATGGGATGAGCTTGTCTGTATAGGTCTTGTGCATGCGGTCACAACTGTTGTGAGTTCATAGGTACAATTTCCCTGTTGTGTCTGGAAAACATTGTTTCTATCTACCACCCTTGCCTCTTACAATCATCACCACTTCTCTGCACACTGACCAGTTGTGGGTTTCAGTGTTAATTGCCATCTACTGCTGAAGCTTCTCTTATGAGGGTTGAGAGATGGTCTCATCTATGGGTATAGAATGGCATTAGGAATCATTTTAACATTATATACATTTATTGGAATAAAAGTCTTGGATTCTCCCCTAGGGCCTATGACCTATCAAGCCACAGATTCTTGGCTCCTTAAACAATGACAAGTTTGGGATCTATCTCATGGAACAAGCTTTGTATCCAATCTGGAAAGTGATTGATTACCCCCCTAACTTCTGTGCTACTATTGTGCCAGTGGGCATATCCTGTTGGGCTGGTTGCTATTGTAGTTTACAGAGTGCACAGATGGGTGAGACTGATGATTCCTTTGCTCCTTTTCTAGTGTGTATAATACTTTACAGCACCATGAAAACTGGTCACCAGGAAAAAAAGTACCAGCCTCGCTTCTCCGTGTTCTTTGAGTCATACAGTAAACCTTAGCTTCTAGCCTTCCAAGGGAGTGATTCTCCTTGTGAGTACTACATTTGAACTTCATGAACAGTTGCTACCTTTGATTCACCAGATCATCTGAATTAGGAGTTGGTGGGAGGGGCAAGTGGCTGTTTCCAGGCTCTATTTATTGACTAAATTCTGGCCTCCACATTCACCCAGCTGTGCAGGTTTGGAGACTGAACGTTGTTTCTCATATTTCTGGCATTTCTTTCCCCTGTTGCTAATCAGTCATCAAGTCTAGTTGATTGCCTCTTTATGCTGTTTTTCTAATAAATAATTTCCTTTTTATTCCCATGACAGCTGGACCCTCATCCTGTTGTTTTCTACTAACCCCCGTCTCCTTCCCTTCAGTCCTTTATGTGCATCACTTCAGAACACAAACTCAACTTTCATGAAAAATCTAGACCATGTTCCTTTGCTGCTGAGCTTTCCAAGGTTTACACTATGAAACCCTAGAGCTGAGGAATAGCCCTGAGTAGTATCTTCAAGACAGATCCTCTGATTGTAAATGTTAAGGAATACTGGATGGGGCAGACTTAAACACACTTCCTTGGTGCAGAACTCCTCGGGGCCTTTGCTGTGGCAGTGGGCACTGCGAGCTTTCAGGAGGGCGAGAGAGTACAGAGCACCCCCCCCCCCATTGCCTTGCAGAGCTTTTAAAGTTTTACTATGGAAATCCAACAGGTGGGATTGATGTTTTGTAGGAAACACATTAAGACATGTTGGTTCTTTGGAATATATTTAAATTTCTCAGGCTGGTAACGAATCTGAGGCTAATTTATTTACACAGTGTGAGTGTCTCATGTCCCCTGAAGCAAGTCCTTGCTCCAGACAGATCCGTCTCTGCTCTTCTTGTACACGCTGCTTCCTTCCTGTGTTTGTGCTTTACTGGCATGCTTCCTGTATCCTAGAAGGCTAACTCCATTCTGGCCCCTGATCTACATTTTGTATGTCTTTTATGGATGGACTCAACCCATTATATTTCACCAGCTCTGTCCTTTATGTTCCTCTTACAATCGCTCTCACAATAAGAAAAGCAATGGTCACTCTGTGAGCGTCAGCTCTAATCTTGGCATCTGTTCAGTGAATCTGCAAAGCAGTGGCTTCAGGTAAACAAACCTGCATCACAAGGGAGCTTGGGTCTGCTCTGTTGGCCATGAATGGCGAGGTGAGATGGAGTTTCAAATACAGGACTCTCTTCCAAGGTCTTTAGTGATTTAATTGTGTAGACTAAATTCTGTAGAGAGGTGAAGTACATCCCCTCATTTCAGATGCATAGCTCTGCTAGAAAGAGAACTATAAAGGGAAAAGACACTGTCCTGTCAACCTGTGTCTAGAGGGAATAGCAAGTATATCTTCTACAACAGTTTATAATAAAACTTTGGAGAATAGAGTGCATTTTTCTTGTTGTTTTTTTGTGGGTACAGTGATCTTAGTTATGTAGCAGATTCCCCCAAATGTATGGTGTGAAAGAAACAGTTACTGAGTGTAAAAAAAAAAGAGAAAGAAAGAAAGAAAAAAAAACTTGGTGAGTTTCCTGCATTCTGGAAAATAGAGATAAAATGCTGAAATAGACCTTAAATTTGAGACCTTGAAGTTGGGGAGATGAAATAGGAACTCATTAAACAGGAGAGCCATACACTGAATTTTATAACTGATTTCTCCATAGATGTTATTAATCTGAAATTCAGACAGTTCTGGGAGGTCATTGACCAGCCTTGAGAGCCTCTACATCCTAGAAGCTTTTTTCCTGGGAAGAGCTTCTTCCCATTCCCAGAGTCATCAGCAACATCTGCTGGAGTGTTGCGGTGTATGCTGTCAGTAGAACCACAGTGGGGGGAGGCACTGGCCTTGGACCACTGAGACTAGAGTGCAGTGCTGTTGGCTGAGTGACTATGGGCCACAGGCACCTTCTGCAAACTCACTACTAAGGAATTACTATAATACTGCATGACGTACAGAGATACAGTAAGACTGGAACGAGACATTAAAATAGAGAACACAGCACAGCTGGCGTAGTGCCCGATGCAAACAGTTCGCACTGAATACTTTGACTGTGCTAAGTAACTGGTTTCCAATGGATGCTGTAGCGAAGTCCCACAAAAATCACAGCTTCATGCCACTAATTATCTTATGCTCGCTGGAGGTCAAAGTCAGAAATAGGCCTCACTGGGCTCAAATCAAGACACGAACAAGGTTGTGTTCCTTGTAAAGTCTCAAGCAGAGTCATGTTTGCCTTTCCCAGCTTCTAAGGCCACCTGTATCACTTGACCTTTGGCCTCCTCCTTCATCTTCAAAGACGTGGCTGGTTCCATTCTTCTCATGAAAACGTATTATGCCATAACCCCCGCCCCCCCCCCCCCCCGCCCTGAAAGTTCAGCAAATGGATTGTATTCTTTTCCCTCTGATCATATAGGATAGATTCTGCTTTTGCAGGTCAGCTCATGAGCAAGCTTGACTCCTCTTGCAAATCCTATTCTTTGGCCATTCGATGCCACATGCCCAAGTTCTGGTTATTAGGATGTGGCTTTCCTTGAGAAACCAGGATCAGCTTGTCATACAAGCTTGGTCAGTGTAGGGTTAGAATTATGCTCTGTTCTCCTAGTTTTGTGACTCTGAGAATGCTTTTCAGTGGGCTACATGTCTATTCAGCTGAAGAAACTGGCTTTATGAAGGGAGAAAGATTGCTGCCCACCTGAGCACTGAGCTCCCAGACTCGGGTTTCCCAGGTGGTTTTCTTGCCACCAATATAATTCCCTTTAATATTCTTCACTTTTCTGTTTTCCCTAATAGTGTATTTGTTCTTAATGTGTTCATAAATAATTCAATTAATTATTTATGAATACATGTCATCACTTGTATTTATTTTAGTAAATTTAGTGTTGCCAATTTCTTCTTAGCCAAATATACTGTTTAATTAATTAGTCAATTTTCAGCAAATATTTGTTGATATTTAATAGGCATTATGCCATGCATTGCTGTAATACAATTAATGTATATTTGTGTGTGCATTTAGAGTCTCCAGTATAGCAGTGAGCTCCCAGGGCACTGAGAAGTATACATGTAAGGAGCTCAAGGCCAGACTTAGGAGTTTTGAATATATTATAACCATTGGGTCAGGTAAAAGTTGACTTAACATTGTCAGGAGACGGATAAAGTGCTGGTCCTACAAGCTTGAGTTTGGGTCTGCAGAGCGTGTGTCAAGAGCTGACCCTGTGTCCAAGCACTTGGAGAGCAGAGAGGGGAAGATACCCGAGACTTGCTGGCCAGCCAGCCGGCCTACAACTGGGCTCAGTGAAAAACTCTGTAAGGCAAAGATCAGTTTTGCTCTTTGCTTTTGAGAAGAAAGAAATGGCCTTGGCTGAGGTATTGGGGATATTACTCGGGGAGACAGTATTGAAGCCAGAGAGCTGAGGAGAGAGAACAAGAGAGAGCTGTGTGATGTGTGTGCACACATATGTGTGTGCATGTGTCTTTTGTAATTGTATGTGTGTTTGTGTACATATGTGAGTGTGTGCACTTGTGTTTGTGTATAGATGCATGTGTGCAAGTGTTTGTGTATGCATGCACATGTGTGTGAACTGTGACGTCTTGGGTGAGACAGGCTGAGCTCCAGGGAGTGGTGAGAAGCACTGGGATGTACTAGGTAGGGCCTAGAGTGGTAGCTGTGGCTTGCTTTCTGCAGTCAGTTTAGATTTGGTTTTTGAAGTTAGGGGATAAATTGGTGAGTATACGTAGTTATGGTTATATGGGAAAACAAATTTCCATATGAGACAAAATTCCTATGTAACTTTTTTAAAACTCGGGGATTTTTCTTTTTTAATGTAGATCACTTGCTGTCTCTGATGGGAACAGAGCTACCTGAGACACTTCCCTGTGCCACCCCTTACAGGAAAGTTAGTGGAAGTGCAAATCCTCACAGGCATCCAGGTGCCACCTGGTGGAGCATCTGTTGGCTCTCAAGCACCTTGTGGGCTAACAGCTGTCACTGACACCTTGCACAAGGCCAGAGCTCTTGCATGTAGAAGACACTCGGGGGGCCTGCTTTTTACCAGACTCTACCACTGTCAGAAATCACCTCAGCAAATAGCAGCTGGCTCCTGTCTCAGGCAGTATTTCTAATCCCAGCCTTTCCTGCTTCTTACCCAAGACTTGGCATCGCAGCGACTCTTGCCCTACTAAGGTCCCCAAAGCTCAGCATGACTCCGTGACTCAGAGTCCTGCACGACCTGTTTCCCCGAAGTTTGAGCCGAGAAAGGTTTAAAGCCATGTTAATGCGTGTTGTGCCCTATGGTTAGGACGCCACTCCGGAAATGTGTTGATCCCCATGCAAGGCGCTGGAGAGACCTCCCTCTCTGCAGCAGTAATGGACTGAGACTGAAAATTCCCTCCTGGATTTTCAAAGGAAAACATACTTGAATGACTGTGGAAATCTTATGACATGTTAAGTGAAATATAGGAAATAAAATTTCATGTACAGGGTTGTCTTAACTCTGTGAAAATAAACACACACACACACACACACCCCCCCCAGAACTGTAGACACTGCTTACTTCTTGGTGACAGAACATGAAGGGGCTTTTGTTTCTTCCTTGCACTTTTTCTGCTTTGTCTAGTTGTTTGGGGGAAAAGGACTAGACTAGTCTACTCAGTTTTGTTTCTCTCGGTTTTGTCTCTGTTCCTGAGATTATATAGTTCTCACTTAATAGTCTTTGACAGATGTTTTGAGAACACTGCTCCCAGAGAAAAGGCATTTCATTAAAATAGGTATATCCAGGGTAAAATAAAACAATCTGAGGCAGGTAAAAGAAAAACATCAGAACCGCATGTTCAGAAGTGGCCATCTTAATACGTGTGCTTCATTAGTGTGTTATGTTTTAATGAAGGAATTTTGGGTTTTAAAGACAACATTCTTTTCTGAAAGTTCACAAGAAATGAAAGTGTAAATAAAAAAGAGAAATGCTGTACATAATTCTATTGCCTAAGCAGAATTTTTAATATTTTTAAATTTAAATATTTGAGTTTTTAACTTTTGATTTTTGTCTCTGGACATGTGCATTTATTTACATATATCAAAAATAAAACAACAACAAAACCCAGATAAAGATTTGACTTCAAGACTGTGAAACAATGTGCCACAAAGAAGCTGGACTATTCTTTTCCATCCTCTGGCCTTAGGCACAGTCAAACAAGTTGTTTCCACAGTTCCCTCTCCGTCCCCTTAAGCACTGAGCCAAGCTTTCCAGAATAGTGTGACCAGACATCTGGACATCTTGGATTGCAGTGCATTTGACTGGCTCTCTTGGAAAGAGCTATGAGGGTGCCCCTGCCCGCTTTTGTCCCCTCGGTATTATCTGGATGCTTCCGTCCCGGGCAGGCAGGCGGGCTTCTGCGACACTGGCAGCCTTACTCTTAGCTGTCCTACGGCACGTGTGTTAGCCCACTCCACTGGGATCTGGCATGAGGACCTTTGGGTGCCAGGAAAAGGGGCCAAAACTTCACAATGATTTCAGCTCATGATTCGAATGTTCCCACGTGTAACACATAATTCTCAAGCCTCCTCAGAGTCTTGAAATGTTTTTGGCTGCTTCTATGTTGCAGTCACACAGGAAATCATACCAACTTCCAAACTCTTTTCTCCTACGAATTAAAGACTCTTAAAAAATATCTCTCCTGACAGGCCTGTTCACACACAATTTCCATTTTCTGGGTCTCTTCTGGATCTCCCTCATGGCTTCTTGTCCAGCCAAGAGCAAACTCAGGCTTCCTGAGGCCAGTTCAGGGTAGTCCAGTTTCGATTGCTTCTTTTGGGATTTGCTTTGTCACACAGTTGGCTTTATCTGTAAGTACCCACACTTCATTATTAAAGACAAAACAAAACCAGGAAAACATATGGAAGAAAAACGTTTATTTGTGGTTCCACCAAGAAGTAAAGGTTGTTTACTCTGTGTGTGTGTGTGTGTGTGTGTGTGTGTGTGTGTGTGTATGTTTAAGATAGTTAAGATTATCCTAGAACTGAAGAACAGAATTTTGCTGCTGGGTTTTCACTTACTACGGCAAAAGCATTTCCTTAGTTAAGGATCATTCACAAATGTTTTCGATGACTAGATGGCAGCCCATATTATGGGTCGACTGTGAAGTGCTTAGCTGTTTTTCTAATGTTCAGAGACAGTCTGTCAATGTTCTGAGGGTGCTCCACCATCAGTAGCCATGCAGAGTGCTACCAAGGGGAGTGAACTTTTGGCAACTGTTGGTCACTAACGTTTTGATTAATGATAATTTCATTGCAACTATGATCAGGACATCAAGAGAAGCCACAGTTGCTACTGGGGCAGGAAAATGGTCCCAAGAGAGTGTAGTGCCAGATGTGGAAAGGCCCAGGCCTGTTTACAGCTTCCAGGACACTCTTAGGAGCAGGATGCTAGCCCCTTTGGTAGTATGATAGTGTTTTGGCTTTTCTGATCTGAGGCCGTCTCTCCCAGCCTTGAAGGTTCAAGACTTTCAGCTGGTTCTGTGCTAACATGCTGAGTCGGTGAGATCAAGAACCTTAAAACCTAAGTAACAAACTTGAATTTGGTGTACAATGTAAGAGACCAGTACTAACTCTGGACTCTTGCACACAGCCGTCACCTGGTCAACTAACAAGCAAGGTTTTCATGCTTGCAATGGATGCCATTAGCTAGAGAGTGAGGAACAGCAGGAGAAGGCGGGTTTGGACTCCATCCCATGAAGCAAGGATGGAAAAAATGCACTGTGGAGAAGAAGTCAAGAGAAGGAAGACTAGATGGGGGAGTTAGGATAGTGGGGGCACACCCAATGTGTAGCAGTGGTAAGATGGGGGTAACAATGAAAATGATAAGATAAAAATAAGGAAGGATTGGAAATGGATACTGAATTCACATATCACTGCCAAACCCATCCACTTCTTCCACCCCCACAATGGTGCCTTATAGATGTTCTTGAATATAATTGTTCATTGAGATGGTTCTATATTTCTGAAACTCTCATTTTTTTTGTCTCTGACAAAGATGGGGGAAAAAAAGACAGATACAGCAATTACGTTTGTAAATTCCAAATGTGTGGGATTTGTATGGCTTCCCACGGGACTAGCGATGAGCAGTACCCTGAACTAGCCTTAATCTCCATACATCACGGGAGCATAAAGTGAACTTGACATTGGTGCCATTGCTGTCTCCAGCTCAGCTGTCCTCTGGGCTCAGTTCTGACTTCACACAGTCTGGGCCATCTCTTTTCATTCATTCATTCATTTATTAATTAATTTATTTGTTTATTCATTTGGAGGCATCTCTTTCAGCCTGGAAGGTTCAAGAGCATCAGTTGATCCTTTGCTAACCATGTCAGTCTTACATCCCTGATCCGGTCATTTGTTCTGATTATTCTTGACTTGATTGTTCTGGCGTTGGCTGGAACTTGCTCTGCTTTTGCCTATGTTGTTTTTCTTTTTGTCTGAGATGCGGTGTCACCATGCAGCCACAGCTGGCGTCTAGCTTAGCGTCTTCTTGCCTCAGCCTCCTGGGTACTGTGCTCTAAGCATATGCCTATCTGCCTTGCATTATTTGGGACACTTTCTCTAAATAAATTTCCTGATGGTGTGTGCCTTGTTAGAAACAGATAACAAATCCTTCTTCTGAAAACAAACCAATGCCAATTTTTACTTTTAAAAATATTTAATTTTCTATAAAGCCACTGAGATGCCACAGAGTACTAACCTTTACTTTGCTTTCATAAATATGAATTAATGATGTTTCAGAGTATGGGGTCTATTGGGCTCAACGTACTAAAGAATTTTCCAATTTACTTTTTTTTATTTAACATTAGATTTTAGCATGTGGATCAAAATATGAGAAGCATATCCTAGGAGCTAGAGAAATGTTTCAATGGTTAAGAGTGTATACTGTGGAGCTGGAGAGATGGCTCAGCAGTTAAGAACACTGACTGCTCTTCCAGAGGACCCAGATTCAATTCCCAGCACCCACATGGCAGCTCACACCTGTCTGTAACTCCAGTCCCAGGGTTCTGACACCCTCACACAGATATACTTATAGGCAAAACATCAATAACATAAAATAAAAATAAATGGTTTACAAAAAGAGCATGTACTGCTCCTCTAGAGGACTCAAGATCAGCTCCCAGCACCCACATCGGGCAACTTACAACCACCATCACCCGGCTCCAGGGGATCCAAAAGCCTTTTCTTGCCTTTTCCGCAACACACACACACACACACACACACACACACACATACACACACACACACGCACAATGATTAAAATCTCAAGTTTAGAAATATAACAATTTGCACTTCTGGTTTTCATGTGGTTTAGTCTTGCTGGTGTTTATTTATATGCTTGATTTCTTATTTATGTGGGTTATGGAGTAAAGCCTTAGTGGAATTCCTTTACTCGTGGAAGCATGCCAGGCTACAGCATAGAGATGTTCTCAGAACTTTGATATTAGAAATCATCTCTAAACATGGACTCACAGAAGGAATCGTAAGAAAAACAAGTAAAACTTTCATTACACTCAGCCGGTTTCAAACCTTGATTACTTTAATGAATCCCTCCCAAGCCTCTTACCTGGTAGGTGCTCTCCCAGCTTAACTTTAGGGATTTCTGATTTATCTGCACCTCTGCCTTGGTTGTGACCCTACTTTGGTCTCTCTCATTTGCAGAGCCCGGCGTTTGCACAGTATTTGGAGATCCACACTACAACACTTTTGACGGACGGACATTTAACTTTCAGGGCACATGTCAGTATGTTTTGACAAAGGACTGCTCCTCCCCCGCCTCACCCTTTCAGGTGCTGGTGAAGAACGATGCACGCAGGACCCGTTCCTTCTCCTGGACCAAGTCTGTGGAGCTGGTGCTGGGTGACAGCACAGTCAGCCTGCAACAGCACCTCACCGTGCGCTGGAATGGCTCCCGCATTGCGCTGCCCTGCCACACCCCCGACTTCCACATCGACCTGGATGGCTACCTCTTGAAAGTGACCACCAGAGCAGGTGGGGCTTCTCCTGTGGCCTCCCTCTGACCTTTATTCTGCTCACCACGCCAGCAGCAGCAGCAGCTTCTGGAGTGTGTCTCCTTCTTGCTCAGGGGAACCAGCCTTGTCTCCTGCCCATCTGGGGGAGAGGCATGTCCTAAAGAGGCTATGAAATAACCGTGGACATTTGTACTAGGCAGAGCCTTGCACCTGGACACCAGCCACGCCAGTCCTGGTGATTTTTGAACATCCAGAACCTTTCTACTCTAGTTCTAAAAATAACAGCGGTACCCTCCAAGTAACCTCTCCCCAGCTTTGTTGCTATTTTAGGGCACCGATGTCCAGCTTGGAACTGTCAAGTGTCTCTTAGATCAGCCAGCCATGTGCAGTTTCACATCTGTGAGAAGGAGGGTTTCCTTGGTAGTAACTGTCCAAATAGTGAGTGGGAGGGTTCTCAGAAGTAAACAGCTTTAGTCCAAGTTGCTGTTCCAAAGAGGGGTGGGGGCAGCCGGATGGCACCACTCGGCTCTCCAGCTCTGAGGGGGTCTGATGCAAGGGACTCACAGGTCAAGAAAAAAAGGCAAAAGGAGAGATAGAGGTACAGTTTTACGGAGGAGTGCTTGCCTAGCCTATGTGAGGCCCCAGCTTCAGTCCCTGGCACCTTAAAAACAACCCCAAACAGCAAAAGGCCCAGATCAGTGTTCACTGCAGAAGGGCTTGCTCTCAGGCGAGCCTGAATTCCTTTGGTTATCTTATGCTGGGAAGAATGCAGCAACCTTGTGTGGGCATGCCAATGAGAGTACAGGGACAGGAGCCACGTGTGGTCAGCAGGCCTGTGGACACGGGGGGAGGTTGTTCTTCTAGCTGATAGCCAGGAACATTATTTCTGCTACAGGACACTTCAAGGCTGGCTTTGAAAGAGTTTCCTCCAGTTGGACCTTGGAAGTATAGAGATGATGGCTGAGGCCTTTTCTCTGCAGTAGCCTCAGGCCCACTGTGCTGAGTACTTGCACTCCATCATCAAGTTGTTCTTAGTGGGCAGTGGTCTACATGGTCAAATCCTGGCATGTTAGGTGTTGGAGGCAGAATCTAGTTTGTTCTTTATCATCCTCAGAGAACCAGTTCAGCTCATTTGCACCACTGCCTCGTCTGTGTGGTTCCTGGCATACCACCTTTGGTTAATGCATGACAGTAGTTGGATATTGCATTGTGAGGTCTCCTGGTATGCGCCAATTCTTCAAGCGTAGTACTTTAAAGAATGGGTGAACCTTTTCTTTTCTCTTTGCTTTCTCACTGATGAGAATTTAATAATGGAAAGGCATCAACTGAGTTCTAGTTTATTTAGTGTTTTTTTTTTGTTGTTGCTGTTATTTCAGAACCATTGTAATTGTTACAACTCAAGCCAAATATATATTCTGATAAATTGGCTTAAACCTATAAAATGCCAGCTTACCTAAGCAGGGCAAGATGCCATCATGGAGTCTAGAAACTTTTAGGTACTGAGACATCATTTCAGTGAGATAGTACTAAGTGTTAATGTATAGGGACATTCAGCAAAGAAGAAAATGTCCCTTACCTCTTAGGTTTGAAGTACTCTACTCATTCAACTAAGGGACTTAGGCCTACTCGGAAAATCTAGACTGCTCTTCTCATATCTAAGTGACATGGCACTCTAAAACTCAGACCCCAGCTCTTTCCTTTAAAGGAGCCGACATCCGGGCTCCCTGTAAAGTATGTCCAAAACGGGCTGTTATTACACAGAAGTAATTAGAAGCATCCCGCCTGTCTGTTTGCAAGCCAGTGAGACACAATGGATCGCACTGATATGGAAATTATTAGTCAGTCACGACCCAGCTCTCAAAGAAGTACTGGAAGATTACTAACAGCCTAGGACGTTCAACACTGTTCCATGGACAGCTGGCAAAACCTTATGGAATAAGTATGTTCTTCGTACGATTCCATGTTGTAAAACTGAGCAAAAGGATGGATGGGGCTGCTAAGAAAATAATGATAGCTCATAAATACCATAATCAGATTAGTGAATTTTACTACTCTGGGCCTTGAGCTCAATCTTCCAATTTCTTTTATTTTTCCATCTCTCTTTCCGTGATGCAAGTAATTTGTGTGGCACCCCTCACACCCAGCTGAGTGATTGTCTGAGGTGCACGACTCACACAAGCCTGCTTCCTGCAGAAGAGCTTATATTCCTGAGCACTGAACTTCCTTTGCACTTCTCTTTGAAGGAAGTGGCCAGCTTTCCAGACAGCAGTGTTTCCACTCTGGTCTAGCCATTCTCGGTCGGAACTACCCCTTAGGGATATTTTCATTTTTATCACCTATTGATTGTCTACTTCAAACAACATGGCATGTCCTTCGAGTGTTCATCTTCCTCTGAGTTTTGTTTTCTCTCACAAGCTAGATCCATCAAAGGGTACTACTGTTTTCAAAACAGCAGCCCACCCCAGGCCTGCAGCTGGAGGACAGGGAGGAAGAGAGGCCGCTACTTTTGTCTTTGTGGTTTAGAGACTTAGCCCTTGATGATGGGATCTGGCTGAGTTGCCCACGTGGTGGCAGTGTGGCCGAATCTGGCTGTTGCTGCCTGCTAATGACCGCTCTGAGCAGCCTCGCTCACCCTCACCACACACCCTGTGCCAACTGAGTTCTTAGCCAATGATGTAAATGTAGACTTTTTTCTGTTATCAGTTTACCTCATCAGCTCTCCCTGAGTTACATCGGATCTACCTGAGAGTGTCCGTACATGAGGAACATGCTTTTAATTATTATTATTATTATTTTTTGTACAGCTGTACACTCCTTGAACTCTATGTATCCTGGTATTAAACCTGAACAGAAAAACCATCTAGTTTTATACCTCATCATGGAATATATACGACTCTCTTTAAGTGGGCTATAGTGAAAGCATCAGTAACCAGAAACCAAAACAGGACAGAAAGCAGCGTGGGGAACACCTATTGGCGAGAAGGGGGACTGGAAGACCCTTCCTAAAGGGGAAGGGATGCGGCCGCTGCTCACAGGCCCAGACGGCACATATGCTTCAGCTTTAGTATTTCTACCCAGTTTCTCCTGCAGAGAACTGGGCGAGTCATCCCAGCTGCAGAAAGGACTACCTCCTGCCCCTTAAGCCCTTTCGTAGTGTTTTCCTCTCTTGAGATGCCTATTTAAAGGCGTGTCCAGAAAAGCCAGTCCTTCAATGCCAGCGTATTAGCTTCTAGCCTATCCTAACCCTGTCTCATAAGGATTTTACTCTCATAAAGGGTAAAAGAATTCACACAGACACAGATATAAGTGATAGTACAACAAAGACATCTGTAGGAGAAAATTCATTTCCCCCTGTATGAAGCCTGGCACTGGTCAGGGATAATCTCAATGTGCTAGTAACGAAGAAAGATGAACACTTTGGGGACCATGTTTTATGAATGAGATGTCATGAATTTTGAGCAGAGTTTGCTAAAGACACAGCGAGTCTACACATCTGCAGGCATGTGCAGAGCACTAGGCCCCTGCAGAGAGAGAACACAGTGATAAGCTTGTTCTCCACCGTTGAATCCGAAGGACTAAGTTGCCCAAAGGTTCAGAGTTATTTTATCATTGTCAGTGGTGACACTGGACCCCCTTGGGTGTAAATTCTTCACTATTTGTGGTACTTAGAAGAGCAGTGTTTGCCTGCTGTCTAAGAAAGAGATTTGCAGTTTGGAAAATTTTGCAACATGGAAAATCTTTGGAATTGTGCTCTGAAAGTTGAACTTGGGATGGAATTGATTTTCTCCCCTCATTTTTCTTGCTGAGTAACTGCCCGGCTGCAGGCTTGTGAGGTCAGGTTTCTTCTGCACCTTGGAGAGCATACTACAAATCATTTTATACTGTGTTTGCCTTCTTTCAAAACAGTTATTTCAGTGTCTTAACTAGCGTGAAACTCAGAATTTAGTTGGCTTTACAGAATCAATGCATTAGCATCGACGGGGTTGATTCCTTCATTTACCGAGTCTATTCTGTGAGCCAGGTACCCAGATGGTGGAGTATGCAGAAATGGACATGGTGTTATACTAAGGCTATGGCTCTCATGGTTGGCACCATGTCTCACACAGGACCACATGCAAGGTGCTGTGTGGGTGTTCCATCCCTATGTCCCGTCTGTCCTACCTGGTGCCCTCACTGGCCCTCTTCACCAAATTCCTCCTGAGACTCTTATCCTATGGCCCCCTTTTATTCTTCCTTTTCCAAATCTATTCAATTGTTCCTCTGAACTCGGCGTTTTCTCCTAACCAAGAAGCTTTTCAGCCATTTGCCTTGGATTTAGAATGCTCTAGTCTTCCCATTTAGCACAGAGTGGTTTCTTTGGGTTTTTTTTTCTTCCTGTTTTATTTTTTTTTTCCTTAAGAATCTCTGTTTGGGGCCACTGGTTTATTTTACCAATAGCTCTCCATAAAGTAACTATTTTGTGGCATCTGTGTGGCTTTCTCATGGGAAAGCCATTCAGCTAACCTTCTTTCCCCCGTGACCATGTTTCTACCTAGGAACTTCTGGGTAAGAGTACTTGCTCTGGATGGCTGTCTCATGTCTCCTCTGTTACCCTGCAGGCATGGCCTTGTGGAAACTTCATATCCCAACAAGACCAATTCTCTTTTACCCTTCCTTCCTTCCTTCCTCCCTCCCTCCCTCCTTTCCTCCCTCCCTTTCTTCTTTCCTTCCCTCCCTCAGACTCATCCTCACTTCATTCCCAAACTCTGAACATTTGCTTATCTGCCTAGTTGGCAATTCAGGAACAAAGAGAGGAATAAAGTCACTTTTCCTCTTTCTGGAGGCTCAGAACAAGCAAAACAAAAGCTTACTTTTATTAGGAGCCAAAGAGCCTATGAATGAGAGAATCAGGAGGGACAGGGGCTCTCCTGTTTAGAAGGCTTCCTCTCAGACTGCTGCTCTTAGCAGACAGTAATGAAGATGTCCAGGGCAGACATCCATATAAATGTGTTGTTGAGACTCTCTGGAGTTTATGCTATGGTGGCTCTTCAGTAGTCACCCTGGGGCTCGGGCCCTGCAGGAGATTAGTAAGGTGAAATGGTGTCAATGTGCACTTAGAAAAGTAGAAAAGCTTAGTCATTTTCTTTATGCCAGACCTTCAGTGGCTTTTCACGTAGAATTCTCCTTTCTCTTGAGGGCAGTAGCTTCACATACAATATCAGGGTGGATTTGATGTTGCTTCTTCTTGACTTTCTAGTCAGACTTCTCTGTAACATGCCACTGTAATACAGCCCAACTTTCCTACATGTGTCATAGAAGTTCACTCAGAGGTATCATTGGCTAAAGATGGTCCTCAAAACCTAGCCTAGCATTTCTGGTAAAAGTTCCATATTTTCACACACATCTTTGAACATTTTCCCCAGTTCAACAAAACTAAGAAAAGACACTTTTTTTTTGTGAGCAAGGAAAGAACCACTGGTCTGATGGTACCTACGCAAGAGGAAATTTTGCCTGCATCATGGTAGTCCCCTGTACCTCCTCAGATATTGAACCTTGTGCACATCCCAGGGACTGAGGCACTAAAGTAAATGGGCTCTTGACCATTCACCTCCAGAATATTGTCTGTTGGTGGTCTGTGTCTCAGGAGTCACATGACAAGGAGTGGATGCTTTCATGGATTCAAGTGTCATCTTCTGAAGAATATTTAGGCACAGCTTATATATGTATTCCTTTAATATTCTCATTATAGCACAATTTAGGAAATTTCCCTTGATATTTAAAGGAATAATTATATAGAGTATTTGGATAAAGAGATGAAGACATTAGGAGTACCATGCTTATTTCTTTGCATTTCCATATTATAGTCATCATTGCAGAAGCAAAGACACAGTTTGGACAAGCACTACTATTTTAGGAAAAATTAAAAATAAACTCTAGAATACAGTAGTGACATTAATTTTCTATGGAGGTCAGACTTTAAGTACAGAAGATATTACAAAGGGAAATTTTATACAGTTGGTAAATCCTAAGCTCTCCAAATGAAATCATTTATTTAATTTATGTAAGATTGAATGTGGTGAGATTAAAAGGCAATTAAGAGTCTGGACAGTAGCTAGGGTTGCTCCCTGAAGGCTGATGGCATATGAACTGGGTAAAGATGCATACCTTTGGGAATTGTTGGGATGTTCCGGGGTGGGGTGGGGGGTGGGTGGCAAATTGTTGGGGTGTTCCAGGGTGGGTGAGGAGTTGTTGAGACATTCTGTGGTGGGTGATCCTCCTGTCCTCTTATCTTCTAGGTTTGGAGATATCCTGGGATGGAGACAGTTTTGTGGAGGTTATGGCTGCCCCTCATCTCAAGGGCAAGCTCTGTGGTCTTTGTGGTAACTACAATGGACATAAACGTGATGACCTGATTGGTGGAGATGGAAACTTCAAGTTCGATGTTGATGACTTTGCCGAGTCATGGAGGGCGGAGTCCAATGAATTCTGCAACAGACCACAGAGAAAACCAGTGCCTGAGCTATGTCAAGGCACAGTGAAGGTCAAGCTCAGAGCCCATCGAGAATGCCAGAAACTCAAGTCCTGGGAGTTTCAGACCTGTCACTCAACAGTGGACTATACCACCTTCTACAGGTAAATTCACTGGGCTGACGGACAGGTTTGGATTGTAGACTGAGAGTATGCTTGACCTGGGAACCAGGTGTGTCACGGCTTTTTATTTTTCTTTTACTTATTCTTCTCTCATACAGTACTTCCTGACCGAAGACTTTTCCCTCCCTCCACTCTTTCCAGGCCTCCCCACCTCCTGTCTCCCCCAGATCTACTGCTTTTCTGTTTCCCTTCAGAAAAGAGCAGGCCTTTCAGGGATATCAACTGAACATGTCATAACAAGATGCAGTATGACTAGGTAAAAAAAAAACCCTTATATCAAGGCTGGATGAGGGAACCCAGTAAGAGGAAAAGGGTCCCCCAAACAGGCAAAAAAAAAGTCAGAGACACCCCATTCACACTGTTAGGAGTCCCACAAAAACCTCAAGCTAAGAACTATAACATAGATGCAGAGGACCTAGTGCAGACCCATGCAGACTCTCTGATTGCTGCTTCAGTCTCTGTGATCCCCTATGAGCCCTGCTTAGTTGATTCTGTGGGCTGTGTTCTTGTGATGTCCTCGACCCCCCTGGCTCCTATAATCTCCCTCTTCCCCCTCTTCTGCAGGGCTCCTGGAGCTCTGTCTAATGTTTAGCTGGGTCTCTGCATCTGTTCCCATCAGCTGCTAGAGGAAACCTCTTTGATGACAATTGGGCTAGGCACTGATCTATGAGTGTAGCACAGTATAATTAGGAATCATTTAATTGGTTTTTTTTTTTGTTTTTGTTTGTTTGTTTGTTTTTGAGGGGGAGGCAGTCATGTTTGGTTTTGCCCTAGGTCTCGGTGTTATCCAACTTACAATTCCTGGCCATCTAGGCAGTGTTGGGTATGGGGTCCCTCTTGTGGCATGGGCCTCAAATTCGATCAGTCATTGGTTGGCCACAATCTCTGGGCCACCATTGTCCTAGCACATCTTACAGGCAGGCCAGGTTGTAGGTCAAAGGACCTGTGGCTGGGTTGGTGTCCCAGTCCCACCCCTGGAAGCCTTGCCTGGTTACAGAAGATGTCCAGTTCAGGCTCCATATCCTCTATTACTAGGGGTCTTTGCTAGGGTCACCCTCCTAGATTCCAGGAAGTTTCCACTGCACTAGGTTTCCACATTGCTGCCCTCCCCTCCCCCAATTCCAGCTGTCCCTCCCCTATACTCTCTCCCTCCACCCTTTCCTCATCCACTTGATCCCTCCAGTTCCCATCCCCAGCTGCCTCTGATCCCCTTCCCAGAGATATCCATGCATCCCCCTAGAGTGCTCTTTATCACTTAGCCTCTCTGGGTCTGTGGATTGTAGCATGATTATCCTGTACTTAACAACTCATATCCACTTAAAAGTGACTACATATCATTTTTGTATTTTTGGGTCTGGGTTGCCTCACTCAGGATAATTTTTTTTCTAGTTCCATCCATTTGCCTTCAAACTTCATGCTGTAATTTTTTAAAAAACAGCTGAGTAATATTCCATTGTGTACATGTACCACATTTCCTGTATCCATTTCTTCAGTTGGGGAACATGCAGGTTGTTTCCAGTTTCTGGTTATTACGAATAAAGCCACTATGAACATAATCAAGCAAGTGTCCTTGTGGTAAGATGGAGTATCTCGGGTATATATCCAAGAGTAGTGTAGCTGGGTCTTGAGGTAGATTGATTACCAATTTTCTGAGGAACTGCCCTATTGATTTCTATAGTGGCTGTACAAGTTTGCACTCCCACAAAAAAACAGAGCATGTTCCCTTTGCTCCATAACCTGACCAGCACGAGCTGTTACTTGTGTTACTTACTGATCTTTTTAACCATTCTGACAAGTGGAAGATGGAATCTCCAAGTAGTTTTGATTTGCATTTCCCTGATGGCTAAGAATGTTAAACATTTAATGTTTCTCTGCCAGTTGAGATTCTTCTATTAAGAATTCTCAGCTGGTCAGTAGTGGCACATGCCTTTAATCCCAGCACTTGGGATGCAGAGCCAGGTGGACCTCTGTGAGTTCAAGACCAGCCTGGACAGGCACCAAAACTATACGGAGAAACCCTGTCTTGAAAAACCAAAAAAAAAAAAAAAAAAAAAAAAAAAAGAAGAAGAAGAAGAATTCTCTGTTTAGATCCATACCCCATTTTTTAGTTCCATTGTTTGGTTTGTTGACACTGAGTTTCTTGAGTTCTTTATGCATTTTGGATATTAGTCCTCCACTGGATGTGGGGTAAGGCTTTAAATTGTAGGGTAATCACCTCCACTTCTTTCTGCTCAGTAACTCATCTTGTCAGGAACTGGTAAATTCTGTCTTCTCTGGGCAGTTCTGTTTGTGTGTCTGCAGGTATTCTGGGAAGCTGTCTCTAAGCCGCAGATGTTTCCAGTATTTAGTTGGATCTGAAGACTCAGGACTGCCTGACAGCAAGCCTGTTGAGGACAGGCACTGACTGAGGGAATCTCAGATCAGCCTGGCCTCTGTTTCAAGTTTGAGGGAGCTGAATTATGCTAGAGTTTGAGGGAGCTGAATTATGCTAGGTCTGAGAAACAAAACAATTCACATGTGCTTCATGGACTAGTCCAGATCCAATCTGCACGTGGAAAAATAAGGAGCTGAGTGAGAATTCCCTGGACGTTGATCAACTATGAGACTTCATGTCCCAAGTCAGAGGACAGCAGAAAACAGATTTGAGGTCGGAGAAAGGAGAGGATCTCATTAAGATTAGGGATTCTGTCTTTTGACCCTGTTAACTCCCGGTCACACCCGGCGATTGATTCCCTGCAGAGGGTCTTGCATTTGACTTCCTTGCGACAAAGTTGCGTTTGTAAGTTGATGAGTTTGGCCTGTGGCACTTCTGGTTACTACACAATTCCAGGAGTTCAAGAGCCATGGCTGCCTATAACTTTAACCACCATGGGTGTGGGAGGAAACATGAGAGGAATGCAGCCCAAAAGGCCTTGTTTAAGTGATTTGCCTGTGGCTCTTAAAACTAGGAAACTCCTGTGGTCTGCAACCACAGAGAGGTTATTTTTACTCTTTAATTGCCACCACTTTATTTCCCTTAGCTCTCATTAAATGTGATCTTTTTATTTTAATTTGATCTTTGGACATAAAAGATAAAGTTCTATAAAGACAACTCCAAGTGGGATGGAAAAAGACTGTCCCTGTCATCACGGATCCCCAAGCCTGGCTGTATCTGCCAAAGCATTTGGCTTTAGTCATACAGCCAGATTTTTCAGCCATTTTCCTGTTATAATTTGAACCCCCTGCGTTCCCTTATTCCCCGCCCCCTGTTCTGCCCCCGACATTGGCTCCACCCCTTTCCCACTGAGTCCTAATTGGAGGTTGTGGATGGGTTAACCACCTGGACGACCCAGACTTTATTTGGAATCTTCAAGTCTGGTGGGACTGGGGAGAACATAGTAATTAAGAGTATCTGTATTGTGGACTCGCAGCTTTCAGGACCACCAGGCTGTTCCGCCTTACTCTATAAGCCTTGCTTTATCTATCTGTGAAGTTGGGACAATAAGAACTGCCAGTCATGTTTAATGAGGTTTTGAACCAAAATGCTGGAGGTGCTCTAACAGTTGGCTGCCACCATTTCCTCTACTATCAATTAGAAGGCAAACACGAAAAGGGCCTCCTTTGGAAGCACTCCCGCTCTAGTTGAGGGCTTGGATTGGGCTCTTCTCTCTGCTGAAAGCAAGATGGAGTGGCTGTACTATTCTTTGGCCTCATCTGCCTATCTCTTCAAAGGATTTCACTGAAAACAAAAATCAGAGAATAGGGATGTGGAGATTTTTTTCCCTCCAAATTCCCATGTCTTTTGCCTCTGGTGATTTAATTAGTGCTAAGTCTTTTGAGTTTAGCAGGAGAATAACTCAGCTTTGGCACATATCCCAGGAAACTAATTCAATGCACAAAACCAGAAGGAATTGACTCCTTCAGTGGCCAGGTGGTTGCCCCCTTCTGTCCAGCAGCTATAGCAGCATGGTACATAGTGTTCATTTCAGAGGCTTGATGTGGTGAGCCTGGGCAGAGTTAGAAATACTCTTGAGTCCTTTGTGCATGCCTACTAAGGTGGGATGTGGTGGGGAATTGGCTTGCGTTCTGCCTGTCAGTGGCATGGTATGGTGTAGAGTGGCCTCTGGTCTTCTTCTCTTCTCTGGAAATGACAGGAACACTTTGGAGGAAAGATCTAGGCAATTCTGCCAGCCACCACCCTGACTCCACAGCAGAGGGGTGTGTCCTCCCTCATACTGAAGTGGGAGGGACAGTATTGGAGAGGTCCTGAGTTTTTCTCCTTTCTTAGAAGAACAGAAATGAAGTCCCACATAGAAAGGCGGTTACTCTGTGTTGCTCTGGAGATGCCCAATTGCAGGGTTCGGGAATAGACTTTCTGAAGCAGGAAACGGAGAAGAAGCTACTCACGTGGTGAGAACAAGCTGGAGCCAGTCAGAAGGCTGTCACTTTCTAGCTGTAACTACTGTGAAGCCAACAGAGCTGCACATGTCCCATCTAACACTGGAAGGTCATCATTGTTCTGAGGAGTGAAGGCACTGGGCAGTATGGCCCTGGCATGTGGCAGGCAGATTGCTCAAGCCTATTGTGTGTCCCCATCCTATGTTCCTGGTTTTCAATGGGGACCTTCTTGAGCCCCAGTCAGCTCTTTAACTCTAATCACTGGCAATTCCTGATCCCATCAGAGAGACCTGATTTCTTAGGTTCTTGCTGGCAAAACCTTGAACATTTTGAAAATGAACCATTTGAAAATGAGCTGTTTCCCTTTCATGACGCTAAAGGAAGTATTAGCCAAGACTGCACGGCCATTGTTGTATGATGACTTTTGTTGTGGAAGGGAGACAAAAACAGCAATAACATGGCATCCCACAGCTGCCAAGTCTTGCCTAGTGTACTTGAAAGCACAGGTGGATTTCTGAAACCATCCTGAGTGGGTGCTCAGAATCATGGTTTTGATACTGTTATTGAATTCTTATAGGATGAGGAACTGTTGCCTTGATATCAGAAGGTACCATTAGCATAAATTATGTTGGAATTTTATTTTTTTCTCATCCTTCAAAGAAGTATCTGTTCTTTACTGATGAAGAAGAAAGTATTGTTTCTCTCTCTCTTTCACACACACACATACATACATGCATGCGAGCATACACACACAGCTATGTGTTTGTGACAGAGTGAAGTGTATTTCTCACAGTGTTTCCTCTTCTGAGTGTTCTTAAGTTCATGACACTTTCCACAAGGCAAATCCTATATGTGATAATTTTTTCTATAAAGTCAAAATAAATTTGATCTCTCTGAATTAGTTACTTTTGAAAAGTCTAGGATTTGTAACCTATTTTATTTTGGTCTTTTACCTAATTCAGTATCTTTACTAATAAACTGTCTGTTGTCTAAACATTCGAAAATTACCACTTTATAGAAGAATAAAAGATAAATGCATACCAATCAATGCTTCCTTTTTTATCCTTTCAGAAACTTAAGAGTTTGCTAATTTTTGTTTTTATTCACACGTCAGTTTACCTCTGGGATAATTTGATATAGAATTTTGAGATATGATCAAATCCCTTGTAATCATAGAAAGTTTCTTTAAATAACCAGTAGAATATGTTTGGGCACAAAATGATTAGTATCAAATTATGTAAAAATGCTGAGAGTGTTGACATGTGTCTTAAGTCTTAACTTTCCCACTTGCATTTTCCTTAAATTAAATAGTCACATGTAGTAATGTTTTGCATTATTCTTTGCCGGGGTGTGTTGAAACATTCTTGTAGTTTTAGGGCTTGTGGAGTTCAGAGAGGTGACAACTGGTCTGAATTATATTTGGATTCACACATAGGCCTCCTCTTTGCAAAGTGGGGAGGCAGCTAAGTCTTGTTCCCTCACGTCTCCCTCAGTCTCATGCTGCTTCTCTTTGTGCCCCAGATGCCAACTGAGAAGCACAAGAAGCGCAGGCACCTCTGCCTCTCACAGCTGCTCCTCATGATGTTTAGCAGCCAACATCAACTCCTCTCCCCACCACAACTGAGTTTCCTAGAGAGACCCAGCCCAAGCAGCCTGGGAGCACAGGTCAGAAGGCAGCCAGTATGGGCAAATCTGGGGAAAGACAACACCCCCTAGTGTTGTGTACAGGACCCTGAAGTCAGGGTAGGATCACATTCCGGTATAGAGAAGTCAAGATATGGAAGTGAAGTACAGTGGAACCCAGACATTTAGAGGCCACAACATCCCTGCATCATCCTTAGTGGGCATGGTTCCCAATGTGCAAGTCTTTAAAAAACTATTTAAAATATTTTTTGATCAATTTTCCTCCCCACACTCTTCCCAGATCCTTCTCACCTCCATACCCATTCAACCTTATGCTTTCTCTCTCAGAACAAAAATCAAAACAAACAAACAAACAATAGTTTTTTAAAATGCCAAAAGAACCCAACTGAAACAAGGGCGTTTTCTGTGTTGGCCAACTACTCCTGAGTGTAGGGCCTTCCCTGGGATGTGGTTGATATACCCAATGAACTGAATTGGGGAAAACAGGGTTTTCCTTTTCTAGCAGGTGTCACTTGCAAATAGCTTCCTGGTTATGCATGAGACTCTGTATCTACTTCCCCTTTTTAGTGCTAGGATTTTGTCTGGCTTGAACTTGTCCAGGTTTTGGGCATGTTGCCATAATCTCTGAGTTGAAGTGTACATCAGTCCTGTTGTGTTGGGAAGACACTGCTTCCTTGGAGTAATCTACCACCTCTGGCTTTTTCAATCCTTTTACCTCATCTTCTGCACAGATCCCCGAGTCTTGAGGCAGGGTAGGTTTGATGAAGAACTCCCATTTGGTACTGAATTTTCAGTCTCTCACTGTTTGTACATTGTCCTGTGGGTCTCTGTTAATTTCCAACTACTATAAGAAGAAGCTTCCCTGATAGGAGCTGAGTGAGGCACTGATCATGGGTACAGAATGTCTTAGTCATTGTTCTCTTGGTGTGAAGAAACATCATGACCAAGTCAACTCATATAATAAAGCATTTAATTGGGAGCTTGCTTACAGTTTTAGAGGGTTAATCCATTATCATCACGGTGGAGACTGTGGTGGCATCAAGTTAGGTATGGTGCTGGAACAGTAACTGAGAGCTACATCCTGATCCTCAGGCAGCAGGCAGAAAGAGTGACATTGGGTCTTGCATGGGCTTTTTAAATCTCAAAGTCCACCCCTAGTGACACACCTCTTCCAACAAGGTCACACCTCCTAATTCTTCTAATCCTATACAAACAGTTCACCAGCGAGGACTAAGCTTGCAAATGTATGAGCCTATTGGGGCCAGTCTCATTCAAACACCACATAGCAGCATGTCATTAGGAATCACTTGTTGCCATGTCCCTTTAGCAGAAGAACAGTGGTAGGTTTTCCCCTAGGCCCATGACCTTTTAAATCTCGGGTTCTTTGATACTTTAATGGTGTCAGGTATGGGTTCCATCTCATGGAGTGGGCTGGCCCTAAGTACAATTTTAAAAAAGATCAGTTATTCCCATAACATTTGTGCCACTACCAGACTAGGATATCTTGCAGTCAGGTTGCTGTTATAGGTTGTAGGGTTCGTAGCTGGGTAATATTGATGATGACCTTTCTCCTCTGGCAGTGTATAGAATTTCTTCCAACACCATGTATGTTAGTCAGTTGGGGTGAAGCCACTAGCTAGACAGCAGCTGGATTTCTCTATGCTCAATGGCATAAGTAAATGTTGTCTTTAGCACTTAGGGTCTTACCATTAGGATATAAAGAGCAACTTGGCAATAGCCTAGGATGTTTGGGTGGTTCCACAGGACCCCTTTGGAGAATGACTCAACAAGATGGAAAACATTCTTGGCACTGGAGGTTTTACTTGGTGGTATAAGATGTCTAGTTGGGGCACTGTCTCCCCCATTACATGGTGGCTTCATCTAAATTGCTTTCATGTATGTATATAATTTAGGAAGCTTCTACAGTAGTACATTTCCATATAGTTTTTCTAGAGGCTTTATTTACCCATATTCCCTACTTTACCCTCATCTCCCCTCCTCCATGTAATCCTCTGATTCTAGTTTTTCCTTTATCTTTCCATGACACTGTATTTTATTTCCTGTTGGGAGATACCTTTCTTATCCTTGGTGCTTTACTATATATTCAAATTCTGATTATTTTGATTGTAGCATACATATCAAAAGCTAAATGCAAAAAAAAATTTTAAAAAAGCTAAATGCTAGCATACACTTATAAGAGAATACATAGCATATTTGTCTCTTGGGGTCCAGGTTACCTCCCTTAGGATGACTGTTTCTAACTCCATCCATTTATCTGTGAAGTTCATTTTTCTTCACAGCTGAATAATATTCTATTGTGTAAATGCACCACATTTTCATTGTTCATCCATCCATCCATCAGTTGATGGCCGTTTAGGCTGTTTCAAATTTATGGCTATTGTGAATAAGGCAGCAACAAACATGGATGAGCAAGTGTCTCTGTAGTAGGATGTAGAGTCCACTGGGTATATGCTCAAGAGTGGGATAGCTGGATTTCAAAGTCAATTACTGTCCAGCTTTCTGAGGAACCACACACCGATTTCCACAGTGGCTGTACTTGTTTGCACTCCTGCCAACAGTGGGTAGGTGTAACCCTTTCCCTGCATCCTCACCAGCATGTACTGTCGTTTGTTTTGTTGATCTCCGCCATTCTGACTGGGGTAAGATGAAATCTCTTAAGTATTTTAATTTGCATTTCCCTGGTGGCTAAGGATGTTGAACATTTCTTTAAGTGTTTCTCAGCCATTTGTACTTAATCTTTTGAGAATTCTGTTTAGTTCTGTACCCCATTTTAAATTGGGTTATTTGTTTTCTTAATCATCAGTTTCTTTTTAGTGCTTCGTATGTTCTAGATACTAACCCTCTATTAGATGTATAATTGGTAAATGTTTTTCCTACTCTGTAGGCTTATACTTTACTGGAATAATGGTGTTCTTTGCCATACAAAAGCTTTCTAAGGGGTTCCATTTATTAATTGTTGATCTTAATGCCCATGCCTGTTTAGAAAGTCTTTTCCTATACCATTGATATCAAGTCTATTCCCTGCTTTTTCTGTCAGATTCAGGGGATCTGGTCTTATCTTCAGGTCCTTAATCCATTTGGAGGTGAGTTTTATGCAGCATGATAGATGTGACTCTGTTTTCTTTCTTCTACAAATAGCCCTACAATTTGGCAGCACTATTATTGAAGACGCTGTCTTGTCAAAACTTGGGTGTGCACTTCAATATGATTCCATTGGCCAATGTGTTTTTATGCCACTATCATACTGTATTCATTACTCCAACTCTGTAATACAACTTGAAATCTGGGATGGTGATACTTACAGTAGTTCTTTTATTATTCAGGATTGTTTTGTCTCTGTCTCTCAGTCTCTTCTGTCTTCTCTCTCTGTCTCTCTGTGTTTGTTTCCATATGAAGTTGAGCATTGTAATTTTTGTGGAATTACGTTGGAATTTTGATGGGAACTGCATTAAATCTGTAGGTTGCTTTTGGTAGGATGGTCATATTCACAGTATTAATCCTACTCATCTTTGAGCATGGAACATCTTTCCATCTTGGTATCTTCTTCAATTTTTTTTTCTTCAGTGCTTTAAGTATTTATTTATTTATTTAGTCTTTCACTTGCTTGGTTAAAAGCATATTTTTGGAGTACTTCTGAAAAGTACTATTTCCCTGATTTCTTTCTCACTCTGTCATTTGCACATAGAAAAGCTATTGAATTTTTTTGTCTATTAATTATGTATCTTACTACTTGGATAAATGTGTTTATCAGTTGTATAAGTTTCCTGGTTGAGACTTTAGGGTCTTTTATGTATAAAATCGTATCGTCTGTAAATAAAGGTACTTGGACTTCTTCTTATTTGTGTCCATTTGATAGCCTTCAGTTGTCTTGCTGCTCGAGCTAAGACTTTAAGTACTATATTGAATAGGTATAGAAAGGGTGGAAATCCTTGTCTTGTTCCAGATTTTAGTGGAAATGTTTTGAGTTTCTCTCTGTTTAGGTTGATGTTGGCTGTGGCTTGCTGTCAATCATCTTTATTATGTTGAGGCATGTCCCTTGTATCCCTAGTCTCTCCAAGATTTGTGTCATAGAGGTATGCTAAATTTTGTCGAATACAGCTGGGGAACCTGCATGGGACCGAACTAGGCCCTCTGAATGTGGGTGACAGTTGTGTGGCTTGATCTGTTTGTGGGGCCCCCGGAGGTGGGACCAGGACTTATCCCAGGTACATGAACTGGCTTTCTGGAGCCCATTCCCTATGGTAGGATACCTTGCTCAGCCTTGATGCAGGGGGGAGGGGCTAGGCCCTACCTCAACTTGGTATGCCAGACTTTGTTGACTACCTAAAGGAGGCCTTACCCGCTCTGAAGCATGGATGGGGCATGGAATGGGAGGGGAGAATGGAAGGAGGGGAGGGAGGGGAACTGGGGTTGGTATGTAAAATGGAAAAAAATTTTTTAATTCAAAAAAATTTTTATCAAAGGCCTTTTCTGCATCTAATGAGATGGTCATGTGGTTTTTGTCATTTAATCTGTCTAGGTAATAAATTACATTTATTCATTTACGTATGTTGAACTGTCACGGTATCTCTGGGATAAAGCCTATTCAATCATGGTGGATAATTTTTTTTGGTGTGTCCTTGGGTTCACTTTGCAAGTATTTTATTGAGAATTTTTGCATCTGTGCTCACAAGGGAAATTTGTCTGTGTCTATCTTTGTTGTGGTCTAGGTATCAGGGTGATTGTGGTCTCATAAAAAGAATTAGGCAGTGTTCCCCTCAGTTCCTATTTTGTAGAATCATTTGATAGGTATTAGAATTAACTCTTTTTTGAAGGTCTGGTAGAATTCTGTGTTGAATCGTTTTGGTCCTAGGCTCTTTTTGGTTGGGAGACTTTCAGATATTGCTTCTATTTCACTGGGGGTTACTGGTGGAATTGCTTATTTCATCTTAATTTGATTTTGGTATATCATATGTACCAAGAAACTCATCTACTTCTTTTAGGTTTTCCAGTTTGGTAGAAAGAGAAATTTAAAGTATGTCTTTATGATTCTCTGAATTTCCTCAGTATCTGTTGTAATATCTCCCTTTTCATCTCTGTTGGTATTAATTTGGATCTTCTATCTCCATCTTTAGGTTAATTTGGCTAAGAGTTTGTCAATCTCATTTCATTGATTCTATGTACTGTTGTTTTTGGTTCTGTTTTATTGATTTCTGCCCCAAGTTTGATTATTTCTTTCCATCTACTGCTTTTGGACATTATTTCTTCTTGTTTTCTGGAGCTTTCACCTGTTCCCTTAAGTTACTAATATGAAGTTTCTCTGGATTTTTTTTTTTTTTTTTGGTTTTTCGAGACAGGGTTTCTTTGTGTAGCTTTGCACCTTTCCTGGAACTCACTCTGTAGCACAGGCGGGCCTTGAACTCACAGAGATCCGCCTACCTCTGCCTCCCGAGTGCTGGGATTAAAGGTGAGTACCACCACCGCCCAGCTCTCTCTGGATTTTTTTATGTAGGCAGTTAGTGCTGTGAAGTTGCCTTTAGAACCAACCACTTTCACTGTGTCCTATAGATTTGGGTATGCTGTATTTTGTTTTCTTTCATTCTTAAAGGTTTTAATTTCCTTCTTGAGTTCTGCCTTCACACAACTTTCATTTGGTAGTGAATTGTTCAGTTTGCATGAGTTTGTTTACTTTTTGCCTTTTCTGTTGTTGATATCCAGCTTTTATCTCTGATGGTCAGACAGGATGCAGTCTTTTTTTTTCTTTTCAATTTTCTTAAAATGGTTGAGACTTGCTTTGTATCCTAATATGTGGTCAATTTTGGAGAATATTCCAAGAGCTCCTGAGAAGGAACTATATTCTTTCGTTTTGGAGCGGAGTGTTCTGCAGTTATCCATTCGGTCTGTTTGATTTATGATGTTATTTAACTCCAGCACCTCTATTTGGTCTTTGTCTGGATAACCTGTCTATTGGTGAGAGTGGGGTATAGAAGACACCCACTGTCGTCATGTAAGAGTCCCTATGTGATGTTAGCTGTAGTAGTGTTTCCCTTTTTCCTTGGGTTTGGTGCATTAATGTTTAGAACTGTAATACTTTCTTGATGGATTTTCTTTCGGTTAGTATGTAATGCCCTTCTCTATAACTTCTGATTAGTTTTCATTTGAAGTCTATTTTTAGCTCTTCCTGCTTCCTTCTTGGTTCCATTGGCTTGGAATACCCCTTTCCATCCTTCTACTCTGAGGTGATGGCCATCCTTGATGGTGAAGTGTGTTTCTTGGATACAGCAGAAAAATATATTTTATTTTCTAATCCAATCTGTTAGTCTTTACCTATATATTAGGGAAATAGGGCCACTAATATCTAGGGTTACTCCATGTTTGTTGACTACTATTATTTTATTGTTGTATATCCCCATCTATCTCCTTTGATTGACTGTTCTGGGACTATTTATTCCTTGTGTCTTCTTGGATATAGTTAACCTTCTCTTCAGACTGAAGCTTTCCTTCAAATGCCTTTTGTAGAGCTAGATTGGTGGATAGAAGTTTATTAAATATGTTTTTATGATGGGATGTTTTTCTTTCTTCATCGATTGTGATTGAAAGTTTGGCTGGGTGTAGTTGTCTGGGCTGGTATCCGTGGTCTCTCAGATCTTCTAGAACAACTTTACAAACCCTTCAGGCTTTCAGATTCTCCACTGAGATGTTAGATGTTATTCTAATAGGCCTGTCTTTATAAGTGACTTTTCCCTTGCAGCTTTTAATATCCTCTTTGTTCTGCACATTTAGTGTTTTGATTATTATGTGTCATGGAGAATTTCTTTCCTGGGCCTTTTTACATAGTATTTTGTATGCTTCTCTCACCTTGATAGGTATCTCTTCATATTTAGAGAAATTTTCTCTTATGATTTTGTTAAAAACACTTTCTGTTCCTTTGGCCCGGATTTCTTCTCCTTCCTCTATACATATTATTTGTAGGTTTGGCCTTTCCATGGTGTCCCAGATTTCCTGGAAGTATTGTGCCTGGATTTTTTTTTTTTTTTTGCTTTAACATTTTCTTTGACTGAACTATCCATTTCTTGTACCTTGTCTTCAAGACCTGAGATTCTCCTTTCCGTATCTTTTAATCTGTTGGTGAGGCTTATCTCTAAGGTTTTTTGCTTGACATCCTAATTTTTTCATTTCCAGTTTTATTCAGTTTAGGGTTTTTTTTGTGATTCTATTTGTTAAAGTCTTAAATTATTTTCATTATAGCATTCAACCGTTTGTTGTTTTTTCACAGATCTCGTTAAGGGATTTATTCATATCTTCTTTAAGGTCCTTGAACATATTCATAATTGCTGTTTTGAAGTCCTTGTCTTGTGAGTCAGCTAAATTGATTTTTCCAGGACCTACTGCAGTAGAGTTACTGGCTTCTGGAGGAAGCATATTATCGTGGCTGTTGATGTTTGTGGTTTTGTTCTGGGATCTAGGCAGCTGGAGTTATAATGTTTGAAGTACTTCTTGGTGTGGATATCTGGTCTTGTCTTTGTTGAGTGTGTGTTCTAGTCTTTGGTTGCTGTTGTGCATACTGAGTCCAAACTTAGTGTAGCCACTGTGGGTCCCAGAGGGAAAAAGTGTCTCAGCGTCAGCAGGTGTCACAAAGAAATAGACATGGGCTAAAAGGAGCACCAGGGATGAAATAATGGGAAGCTATTTGGTGATTTGAAAGAAAATGGCCCCCATAGGGAGGGGTACTATTAGAAGGTGTGGCTTTGTTGGAGTGGGTGTGGCTTTGTTTGAGGAAGTGTGTCACTGTGGGGGTGGGCTTTGTTTTCTCATTTGCTAAAGCAACACTCAATGTGACACATAATTGCTACTGCTGTCTGTGGATCAAGATGTAGAACTCTCAGCTCCTTCTCCAGCACCACTTCTCCAGTCTGCCTGTATGCAGTCATGTTTTCTGCCAAGATGATAATGGACTAAACCTCTGAAACTGTAAGCCAGGCCCAATTAAATGTTTTCCTTTATAAGAGTTGCCTTGGTAGCCGGGCAGTGGTGGAGCAGGCCTTTAATCCCAGCACTCTAGAGGCAGAGCCAGGCAGATCTCAGTGAGTTCGAGAACAGCCTAGTCTATAGCATGAGTTCCAGGACAGCTGGGACAACACAGAGAAACCTTGTCTCTAAAAACAAAACAACAAACAAACAAAAAACAGTTGCCTAGGTCGTGGTGTCTCTTCACAGTGATAGAAACCCTAACTAAGACTTGCTGGATCCACACCAATAGGTAGAGTCCCTTGGGGAAGGAGGTTGGCTGAGAGAAGCCCAGTGTCTACAGGCTTTGTTTGCATGTTCGTGTTGGGGTACTCTCTAGGGATTCCCAGACTAAGAGATGTTCTTTGCGTCCTCCATACAGTGCTTTTTACAACTGTGAGGAGTTGAGTTACACCAGAAGATCCACATGTGTGTCCCTTTCCAGTGAGGTGCTGGGAGATAGAAGGTGCAAGGTCTTAGAGGAGAATATGGAATATGAAAAGGACAGTGTGACAGTTGTGCTGGTGTCATGAGGCTGCCAGTGGCTTCCTTTCAGGTGCAACCACAAGGCTCCTGAATGACCCAAGCTGTTTTTCACAACAAATGAAAATAACAATTCACAGTAAAACAAAAGGGGATATACACGTAAGGAACAAGGACTTCATATTTGTTTGTAAAAATTATATCAAGCTACCTACTATACTCTACATTAAAACCAAGTCAATTCCCATTACGTCAGAGAAGCGCATGCTTGGGACATTTTCGGTACTCTTGCAATGACTGTTGAGAGCCGCCACTGGAATTGGAGTTCTGACCTAAACGGCATTCTCACTCTAAAATATGGCATGGTAGCTCTGTCTTTGCTTTCCCTGACTCAGCTTTTCCAACAAGTTAGTTACACTGACGCTGGGATTAAGGTATGCTGACACCAGGTGGTACTAGACACCCGATTGTTCAAACTGCCAGTTTCACTTTTAGAAATCCAGCTTAAAAATTCAAAATGTTTTCTCTGATATTAGGGTTTTCCCAAATATTCATTCCTACCCCCAGCCCAGGCCTACCACCCAGCCTAGACTACCAAATAGAGAATACAAACCCAGACTCTGGTCCATGTCTTCGCTCCTGCCTCCTAGGTTTCCCCTCATTTGTTTGTTTGTTGCATAGATTTTAGCTGAAGGTAGAGCTCAGAAGTCAGCCATGGCCTTTGTGAATGCTCCCTCTCACGCTGAGAGTTCCTGATGGTGTTTGTCATTACACACACACACACACACACACACACACACACACACACACACAACTATTTTTTTCCTCAGTCCTGAATTTTAGGTTCTCTGAGAAGCTTTCCTTTTCTACACTTTGATTTTTCTCACAGGACCACCCTTAGAAGGGTTGCTCTCTCAGCATGCCTTCCTTCTGCATCTCCATCTTTTCTGCTGGGACTTCTGTTGCCTGTATTCAAGGTCTGGATCTTCAGTCTCATTTATCACACACAGTCTAAGTACACTTCCCATCTTTCGAGGGCCAGTGGTGCTCCCAGGGAGCACAGCCTCTGCCTCTGTTCTAGTCTGCTTCCTGTTGCTGTGATAGAAAACTGTGACCAAAAGCAACTTGAGAGGAAAGGGCCAATTTGACTTAAACTTCCATATCACCATTCATCATCAAGAAAGTCAAGACAAGAACTTTAAACAGGGAGGCTCCTGGAGGCAGGAGCTGATGCAGAGACCATGGAGGGGTGCTACTCACTGGCTTACTTCCCTTGGCTTGCTCAGCCTGTTTTCGTACAAAACCCAGGACCACCAGCCCAGGGATGGCACCACCCACAATGGGCTGGGCCCTCCCCCATCAATCACTGATTAAGAAAATGCCTTACAGCCAGATCTCATAGAGACTTTTTTCTCAATTCAGGTTCCCTTCTTTCAAACGATTCTAGCTTGTGTCAAGTTGACATAAAACTCTCCAGCACTGTGCCTCTGAACCTCAGTGCCTACTTCCAGTTCACTTCAGTGTCACCTGAACTTTTAAGTCCACGTCTCTTTCAGTCTGACCTCATGATTTATGCAATAATTTCACCCATGGATGTTTCTGGCCTTTCCTGGTTGGTTTTAGGACTTCAAATTAGTCCCCTATTTTATTTAGTAGTACAACAATGTGCCCTGGATGTGACAACTGGCCTTCCACCTTGGTACCAGTCAGCTTTCTTCACATAAAGTCACATTGCTTCTGCTTGGTTATTGTCTTTGAGCCTTTTCCCATTTTCACTTCAAATCTTAGGGTGTTTTCTGCTTGTCATTTATTCTTCTCCACTTAGGCCATAGGAAGAATCCGCCCTGTTGGTTCCCTGGAAGTCTAACAAGGTGCCCCTTTCTCTGATTCCTCTGGAAGGTGAAACTCTCCATGGCTTCACTCTCCCATCTAAATTCTATTATTAACCTATCTGGCTACCAAAAGCCTTGGCTAGAAAATGTCATTGTCAAGCAAGATATTCCAGAGACTAGACTCTTTGGGCAAGATTAGTCATCCTTTACCTGACCTTCCCATCCCAAGATTAAGTACAATTTTGATTTGATTTTATAATTTTAACTTTGAATTTATTTTAAGTATAAACATTCTAGAACCTTACCATGTTCCTTCTCGGAAAATTGCCTTTGAGATGCAATTAGAAGAGACTTTTGAACACAGAGTTGAATGAGTGTCATCATGGTACACAAAACACAAATTATTTTGTAGCATCTCTCTTGGCTACTTAGAGAAGGGCTTGATTACTTCTTGGTAAGCAGGCAGCAGTGTGGTGTAACTTCATTTATTTCCATTATTTGCAGGTGGAAAGCCCTGCAAATCTATAATAATGAGGCCTGCACAAGTAGTAACTTTCCCATTTCACTGTAGTGTTACTTGAAGCACCAAGAAGGGTGCAGGGCTCCAGTCTCCCATGGGGCTGGAGTGTCTGGGGTGGCAGGGAAAACTGGTCCAGTTCTCTGGAGAGAGTGAGGTCAGGGATGTTCCAGATTCTACCCCACAACCATACAGGTTTTACATGTCTCACTTTGCTATGCTTCAGAAGAACTCATGGCTTCATTCACTTTCCCACAACTTTCAGATAAGTATCTACTGTGGTAGTCATGACTGCCATGGACCGAACAAGAGATACAAAGTTCTTTGAGGAAATCCTAGCTAAAAATGGGAAGTGGGGTTATCCCTAGCTCCTAGAATCACAATGGGGGAACTGGGGTATGTGACAGGTAGGGACAAAGGCAGTTGAATTTGAATTATTTGACTTAAGCAAATAAGAAGAAGACAGTCAGTGGGCATTGTCAGCATGAGGAGAGCTGGTTAGGACACAGTCTAATTCCCCATGGGGAATTTTCTACAGCTGGTATTTGCAGAAAATAATGGGGAGTGTGGTGTCACAGAGCTGTCAAGTACATCTTGTAACCAAACTGGCTAGTCACCTTCTGAGTTCCTCTACCTACAAGTAAATGCAATGGGCTGGTGAATTCAAGAAGCCTTGGATGGATGCCCAGGTGGAAGCAGAGACAGTGAGAGGGGCTAGCACATTGCCATGTGGCTTTTGGTCCCATTTGGCACTCCGTATGTTGGGCCCTCACCGATCCTGGCACAGGATGAGTGCTTGTCAAGCTAGTTTATCATTAGTATTTCACTCACTGAAATGTGAAACCACTTGGTGTGGAGCTTGCCTTCTGAATGCCCTGGGCCTTCTGGTGTGCACACTTGAAGAAGTGTTTTTCTTTTATTATACATGGTCATTTCTGGACCATCTGGAAGAACTTCCTATCTTGTGCAGAAATTGATACTTGCCCTAAAACAAAATAAAACAAAAACAGACATTACTTTGGAGTGGATTAGCATTTCTGCAATGTGTTCTTCATAAATTGCTCTAACTGATGGGATTGAACTGAAGCAGAGGTGTGGAAGGGATAACTAGTTCTCCAAGATGGACTAGATAGGTCCCACCTTAAAGAATATTGGACCTGTCCCTACCAGGTTGTGCAGGTCAGGGGCTGAGGAAAGAAATCATCCATCTTGATTTATTATCTTTAAGAGTTCAATTCAGGGTATGGGGAAAGAAAAGATTTTTGATACATTTTAACCTGCTTGGTGCCGATATCCTTTGTTTTCTTCAACAGTAATATGAGCATCATTATCCCTTTATATAACTTGAGGTTAACGTTGGAGTACCAACTGCATCCGGGCTTGTCTTTCCTCAGGACCTCTTGTTGGGCAGGAAGCTTCTGTTTGATACCTTTATTCTTTGTATTAGCGTCTATCTTATTGCCTTTGGTTCCTCCTCTTGCTCCTCATAGATGGAGTATGTGATGTTATCAGACATTGGGTGTAAAGTAAGTATTAAAGGTCCACAAACAGGATTCGGGGTCCTCCTTTATGAGAAAAGGTCTGGAACTTTAAACCACAGGCAACACTTTTCCTATTTTCCCTGTGTTTATCGGACAACTCGGGGCCAAGTCTGTGACCCATTTCTATTGACGGTACACAACTTTAGGGCATGGCTTTTATTTTTAAATATTAATCTCAAACCTGGTTTCATTTTTATCTTTCCTGTTTTTCTCACTCCCTGAATGGCATTTTATTCCACTGTGCGTGTCACTCTGTAAGCTTACTTAAATCCTTTCTGGAACAAGTTAGGGAATAAGTGACAGTAGTCACGGGTAAGGGCTCTAGCCCCCTGAATCTGCATAGTTTTCTTTGTGAAGGAGAGATAACATCTTTACCGGCTCAGTTCTCATGAGGCTACATGAGGTTTCTCTTGTAAATCCCAGACAGAACGCCTGAAGAGGTCACTTGCACTGGCTGTGGTGCCGCTGAGGACTTGCTTTCATGAAGACAGGTCTGTGCCTGTGGTTTCAGCCTGCCCTTTGGAAAAATTGAGATGGCCAGTAGGATGCCAACACTCTTCAGGATCATCAGCACCTGGGGATGGGTGTCCTCAGAGCAGGCATGCATGGGCTGGCTTTCATTGGGCCACATACAGACTGGCTGGAACTGGCATGAACTTTGAGTCCATCATTGTGACTCAGTGAAACCACATGGACAGGCACAGCCTCTTGTGAAATCCGTTGGCACTCTGGCAATACCATGCGCTCCCCAAGAAGGCACACTGGCCCCCTGCTGCTCTAGGAGTTGGCTGTGTCTGACAGTCATCCTGGACTCTATTTCCCAATCAAGTTGATAAAAGTTAAATCCGTATGGTATATGCAAAAGTTAAGAAGGTGGGGATACTTTTGTATTCTCTGAAGCTCCAGCACTTTGCTCTTGGTCTATGTGAGGTTCTAAAGCTGAGTCTCTTTTTCCCTCTGACTTGGTAAGTCAGTACAGGGATGCTGATCTGTTCCCACCATTTGAATACAGAAGGGCCTCTGGTGTAGCTAGGGACCAACTATTCACGAGAGCAAAAGTTTTTTAAAAACTCTTTGTAGACTTTTTATTGATTCTTTGTAGATTTCATATCATATATCCTCATCCCACTCATCTCTCCATCCCCTCACATCCAAGATCAGCAATTTTATTGAGAAAGTGCTGAGAAAATGATATTATTATATTCATTGACTTATTTTCTAGGTAAATGGTCAATTATCCATGTCTAATAATTGGTTAATAATGAAGTAAAGTGATTATATATTACTTTTGGAAAAAGTAAAAATGGTATACATTATTTTGTGGTCAAGATTGATTGATTAAACAATTAAATAAGGAATTGTTGGAAATGCTGGGCATGGGCCAGTGAATGAGATAAACCAGTCCTCAGGCTCACACCAGGCAGTGCTGGCTAGAGAGTGGGGAGTGGGTAAGATAGTAACCAGGAGAGTCCATAGGCAGGCTGTGGTTTCTGGCAGAGGACTTGCTAAATGCCACGAGAATCTATAGCCCCTAAGCGATGACTTCCTGGAGGAGGTAGCTGATTTCTGAAGTTAAAACCAAGAGCATATGCTGGGTTGGCTGGCTAACGGAAGAGTGTGATTGGGGAACATGCCAAGGGAAATATTCCATCCATTGTAGATGGATTGCATGGTCAAAGCCAAGGAGGCTGGGGAGAGCCTGCTGGGAACCACAGGGACGGTGGCACGCTATCAGCTTCCGGGTTTTGTAAGTCAGAAGGCAAGGGCAGACAATGAGTCGTTAGTTCTGTATCCCCGCATCCATCAGGCATGATGGAATACTCTCATGTCTCTCAGCATTTAGAAGTAGGTTGTACGAGATCATTGATGTACAATTTGCTTACCAAATAGCTGTTGTAAGTAGCTGTTAAATAGTCTGTGTGTTAGGTCAGCAGTGCAAACAGCTTGAAGGAGTAGTCCTCACAGAGCTGAGTGGGTGCAGGTGAAGGTTAGATGTAGACATTTACATTTCTGATGAGTTCCTGGTAGAGGGGCAACAGGGCAGTCTATCCAGTTTCACATGGGAACTCTGGGGCTTAATCCCCCGAGAAGTCAGTTTTGCAAAGACCTTTTTTTTTTTTGGCCTGAGGAAGGATAGGTTTCCTTTGTCCCTCTATGATGAAATTCCTGAGTAAAAGGCTAGGAGTTAAACTTTGCCACTTAGAGTGGTAGTTACTTGGTGTAAAGTTTAAAGTCCAGGTCCCCTAGTAAACCCTTTATGTTATTTTATGTTAATTAATTCATAACTAAGCAAAGCACTTTACTACTTCCTCTATCACAAGGTCATGACCAAAGGAAGTGTTAGATTTGCTGAGCTGCATAATGGTGATACAAGAATCAGAACCCAGAGTCAAAGTTCTTCTATTTATTAAGCTGCTTCCCACAGTGGAAGGGACAACCTGGTAACTGCCCAGGACCTGGAAGGGAAGAGGAGGAATACCAGATGCAAATGGGCTGTGTAGCTGGGCCCCAGCTGTCCTGTTAGACACAGGACGCCCAGGCCTGTGCACCCAGAGCAGCCTGCAGGATGTGCCTAAGGCCGCCCACTTCCTCTCTCTAGGTGTCGAGCTTGTAGAGTCTGGTCAATAAGCACAGAGCATGGAGAAAGAAATGCTTTGCAAGGAAGCTGGGAAATCTGGTGTCGATAGTGGGATCATTCCTTTTAACATGAAAGGGTTGTTGTGTACGACCTTGACTGACTCACTCAGCTTTGGAGTTTGAGGGGGGGGGAGGGGAGCTGGCGGCCGAGCTGCATCCCCAGCAAATGGCCATGTGTACAGGAAGGTAGGATTGCTCTTAGACGGCTTAGAGCACATGGGCATGAAGACCTTGCAGAAACCCTGAACGCTTTTCCATATGAAGAGGAAACCAGAAAATTAGAGGCTGCATTTTGTCTCTGTGATCAAAGCCAGGGTGGAAAGACATTGAGCAGATACTGACCCAAAGGTTTGTGGCCACTGGGAGGATTTATTGACCTGAATGGCAAACACGGATTGCAGGAAAGCTTCGGTTTGTGTTTACTTCAGGAGTTGCGGGGAGAGGGTCTGGATCAGGTGATGACTGACAACAGAAGGCTGTCATTCTAGATAATGGGTCCCTGCCTTCAGAACTGGAGATAATGGCAAGTGTCCAGCGAATGAATATTCTTGGTCTAGAACTGGGGGTGGGGGAGCATAAAATGCTTTACACAGTTAATAATGGTGATAATGTAATGGTGAACAGTGAGCACATTTTTTAAGTGCTGTGTGCCAGGCAGAGGGCAAAGGCTTTACCTGCATACATGTTTTGCTTTGTGGGACTAAGGAAACTGAACCCAAAGAAGCTAACAATGTTATCAAGGTCACCAGGCCAGAACCAGTTTGAGCCAGGGTCTGAGCCACATCTCATTGACCTGGAGCCCATGGCTCTGACAATGGTCATAACTCCTCTTGGAGACCTACCTCTGACCCCACACTTTCTGCATTTCCTAAATTCACCTGAAACCCTGGGCTTTTGCCAGTGTTTGGAATACTATAATTCCCTTTTACTGTTAAGCAGTTTTGTGTGTGGCTTCTGTTAGGCAAGAGTTCTACCACTGAGGCATATTCCTGGCCAAGAAAGAATTTTTTAAAAATATTTTCTTTCAACCAAATTTTCGGTTCAAACAGTAAAAGAAATATACCATGGTTTGTCTTGGCCAGATGTTAAATAATTCCATCCCTTTAAAGAGAAATATGTAATGTATATGTCAAAATGGCGGCCTTTCCTTGTTTATAAGGGTTTCTTGGTTCCATGTTGTTGATTCTATAGATGGTATCCATTATTGTCTGGCCTCACTAGGCCAGGTTTAGTTCATAATTCTTTTTTCTTCAAACCTCTTCCTGTCTTATTTTCCTTCATATTCTTTTTGGTTTTTAGAGATGGCTTAGGCTTTTCTAATTTTTTTCTCTTTTTGGGCATTTCTAAAGAAAGAAATTGCATTTTTGTTTCACATTGTAATTAAAATGTCCCTGCCTGGTATGATATTAGTAACTGGGCAATGCTTAACATTGTCTCCCTCTGTAGGAATCTCTGTGACTCTGTGTGAGTTAGGAGGCTGTGTTTTTCCTTTCTGGCCTTCTCTCTTCTACTCCTTAGTATACTTTATGAGCACTGTGAGGTGTTGGCACTGTGCTCTGCATTAATGGTGGCTGAAATAGACCCTATTCATGTTTTTATGATGCTAACAGTCCAGTGAATGAGGACACATGAGTCAAAATGAGTCCTCAGGCATAGACCTGCGTGCACACTACAGAATAGATATGTTCCACAGGGAGGCTGGTGTGTAGGATTGTGTAGAGCAGGGTCATCAAATCGAGAATGTGCAGCACTCCTCCACCACTGAAGAAATGATAGCTGAGTGGACAGATGGAATATTACTTGCACAGGAGTAAATCAGTGTAAGGGGCCAGAGGAGAGGGGCCTGGTAGGGTCTGTTACTCTCCGTTTACACACATCTGAAATGGAGGCTCAGCCTGTGCTAGCTCTATGCCTGTCCCTCGATGCTCTCTGACATTCCTGCACCACACACACACTCTCAGTTTATCAGTGCCCCCGCTAATGGTTCATTTATGCCATGGGCCAAATCATCTTTCTTCCAAAGATAAATCTCTCTTCTGGAGCTTTAAGGAGAGATATTTCTTTGCTTGCAAAAGGATTCCATAATTAACAAGCCCCTGCTATTCTGCAGGGTATACATTCCATAACTCCCAAATGAATGCCTGAAGCCACAGATAGGACTAGACTCTGAGTCTGTTCTGTATTCTCCTACATGTGCTACAGATTGCACACAGTGGCCTTAACCTGCCCTTTGTGCCCTGAGCTTCCTAGCATCATTTCTCTTGAATCTCAGTACTTAACAGCTCATCTGATAACTGAAGTCAGCGGCACTGAACAGCTAATGAGTGAGCAGTGTGGGGTGTGTCTTGGGTGAAATGTAGGGGACTCCATGAAATGCATTCACCCTACTCTGGAGGGGAGCAACTGAAAACTTATGGGCTGTTGATTTCTGGAATATCAACCATTCTTTTGGCCACAGCTAGATTGGGAAAAACTGGGACACCATAAAAAGTAATACTATGGATGAGGTTGACTATTGTACTGCCCCATTTGGATCCAGCACCTTAGGTTCTAATAACGATCCTATTTTATTTAACTTTAAATTATCGGCGCTCTCTCTCTCTCTCTCTCTCTCTCTCTCTCTCTCTCTCTCTCTCTCTCTCTCTCTGTGTGTGTGTTTGCCACAGCACATGTGTATAGAGGTCAAAGGACAACTTGAGGGAGTTGGCTCACTCCTTCCACCTTATGGGCTCCAGGGATCAAACTCAGGTGGTCAGACTTGGCAGGAAGTGCCTTTCCTACTGAGCCCCCTTGTAGGCCCCTACTTTGTTTTGCTTGCTATAATATGCTGAGTCAGGGACAATGCCCTTTACAAAGAACATCTGCTGTAGAATAGAATTGTCTCAATACTTTGTTGAAGGCTTACAAATATACTTATATTTATACTTATACTATATTTAATACAACCATTATCAGAAACAAGGATCTCAGGTGAATGTTCAGTGGGACAGTTGGAATTAGACTCTAGAGTGACAGATACACATTTTCAGGGACCCAAATCACACCATCCCACCTCCACCAGCAGCACTTAGAATTTATAACCTGGTCACCTGTCTGTCACTGGTATCCTTCATTGTTTACCTCAGATGGAAAGTCTCTTAATGGAACAAAACATTTTTTGAGAAGTAGTTGATGATACACAAATTGAGCAAGGCAATTGTATGACGTCATTGACATTGCTCAGTCCTGTGAGTGTAAGGCCATGCTTCATGCTATGTATCTCTGGAAGGGTCTTTACAGATGTGAGCTACAAGGTTACAATGAAAGGCAGTCCCAGATACCAGCCCACTCAGACACCACTCTTCACTTCCCTCCAGGACCCATTATACCTGTCCTCTGGTTCCTGAGCTCTGTCCTCAGTTCCTTGTAACTGTGACCTACCCCCTGTTTTGCTGGTCCACCTCATCACCATGTTGTTGCACATCTATTCTATCTTTTAGGTTTAGCACCACAGCACTAGATAAGAGGTCCTTCCTCCATCAGTCTTGGGTTAAGGTACCTAAGATGATGGAGACTCCTGCTCAGGGAGTGTGCAACAGGAACTCTGCTTTACGCCTTGATGGTGTGCCTCACTTTCTAAGTTTAATGCAGCACATAGTACTTTGGCTTGCTTGTATTGACTTGGCAACGTTTTCGTTATCTAGAATAAAAACCCAGATCAAAGCTGTCTGTGTCCTGATGCTCACACAGCCGCAAGAGGCCAGGTGGCTATCACAGGATATATGCCTTTCAGCTGTGTCCCGTAGGTTGGTGGTTCTGAACTCTGCTTCCTCAGGGTTGGCCCCTGTTTTAAGGAGAGGCTCAGTCTTCTTTCTGTTCTGCCGGCCCATGGCTTTAGATAAATTATACAGTCTGGTGAATCTTTCCTCCCCACAAATCCTCGGTGTTTGCTCCTTGTTGGTTCTGATTGGGTCTTGCAATCATGTCTAAACCAATCACTGTAGCTGGGAAAATAAAATGAGCTGCTCTCTTTGAGTGAGTAGTTTTCACACTTGAGCAGGCTGCTCCCAAGGGTTTCTGAAAACTGCCTGTGCCACATCCAGAGTTTCTGGTTCAGTGGGTCTAAGGCAGGTGCTGGAATTTATCACAGATGTTTAGGCCTGAAGATCTTGGTTTAAGAGAGAAGGCCCATCCTGGATGCACAGAGAGGGGTTCTCACATGGTGATGCTGGTTGCTCTGCAGGGAGGAGAATGGAAACTCACATCTCATCCTGCTGTAGAGCACTCGATCCCCTGCTGGAGCAGGAGTGAGGGGAAGAGAGGATGGCCATGAGAGGCACACGGGCCTTTCCCGGTTGGGGAGGGCATTGGGTTTTATTGCAGGGAAGATGAGAAACACGCCTGAGATGTAAGCAGCACATGTGGAAGTGAAGAGCTGAAATGGGATGAAAAAGGCATGTTGCACAGGGAGGGAGCCGGCCCTTACATTCCATTAGCATTCAAGGACTGAGAAACCAGTGCTGGGCTCTGGGTGGACCTGGCGTCTTTTCTCCCAACCCCAAAGGTTTCCTGTAACTGTATGCTTTTAAATTACATATTTAATAAACAGTGATATTTTTCCCCGTTGCCTTCAGTGGGTGCCTCTGGATCCCCAACCTGTGTTCCATTCTAGTTATGGCTAAAATAAGATTATTTTTCCTTAATACACACTCAGTATCACATAAGCTGTAGATCACCCATTTCTGACATTCCTCCTTCTTGAAGGGAAATGAAATTGCCATTGAATTTTTTCAGGAAAAAAGTTTGGAAACCATATTTAAAAAAAAAATACATTGAAAGAAAAGGAAGACATGGAAAAGTAAGACTGATTAAAACAGTGCAGGTGGCAAAAGGGGACAGGCATACAGGCCTGCAGGACTGAGAGGAGGAAGGTCCCTTGAGCCCGCCCTCCAAAAGAATGAACCATGAGGCTGACTCTGACCGTGAGTGGGCGTGTGCAGATCCGGTCTCCTGAGCCAGCACATGTACCCTGCACTAAACACACCCTGAAGCCGTGATGCAGAGGCATATCCCAAACCAGGCAACTCTGGTTGTCCTTTGTGCCAACGTTCTACCCTCGTCAGTCTGGTGCCCTCCCTGCCTTCCAGTGCTTTCTGAGGAAGGAGGAGTTGCTTTGCTTATGTCTTTTGCTGGAAGTGCCCTTTCATGCTTAGTCTTCTGGCTTAGTCTAGGGTCATTTCTTTCTAAGCCTGCAAAAAACAAAACCGGGCAGTGGTGGCGCACACCTTTAATCCTAGCACTCAGGAGGCAGAGCCAGGCGGATATCTGTGAGTTCCAGGACAGGTACCAAAGCTACACAGAGAAACCCTGTCTCAGAAAACAAAAACAAAACAAAACCCTAAACCCTCTTTTTTATTGCATGTGTGTGCATGTGCATGCTCCTGTGTGTGTACATGCTCAAGCATGTGCGTAAGTCAGGGGATAGCTCTGTGGAGTCTGTTCTCCCCTACTTTATATGTGTTCCAGGGAGTGAACTCAGATGACCAGGCTTGCACACCAAAGCTCCTCTACCCACTGAGTCATCTCACTGGGTAGATGACTTTACTCCACCGCAGATAGGTGCGAGTCCCTTCCTCTCTCTTTCCCACCAGCATTCAGTTCTTCTGATTTATGTCCTGATTCTGTTTAGCCCTAGACAGGCGACCTTGATTCCTCTAAGTGACAGCTTCCCTCCAGAGAGATAAGCTCTCGGAGAAAGAGACCATTTGTCACTCACGTTTGGCCCTCCTCTCCCAGCACAGCTAGCATATGCTGGAAGGCCATGCTCAGCAGAGAAGCAGCCAGCACACTGCTGTGTAGGCCTCTGGCTTTGGCTTCTTGACAATACTCATGGGACTTTGTAACTTCTGACTTAGGACCGCTTTCCTTCTTTTTTCCTATTCTTCAGAAATTTCTAGAACTTCTGAGAAATAGAAATATGATTCAGAAACCAAATTAATCACACAGTCTTCCTGGGGGTGGGAGGGGGCGGTGCTTACATAGTGGTGACTGAGAGGCCCCTAAGCAAGCTCAGGCACTTTCTGCTCCCCCATATTTATCTCCCCTCCCTGGTCGTCCACGATGAACCATTTTTTTCCTTGTCTACTACCTAGGCAGGACTGTCACCAGATCCATGTGGAGCGACTCCTGAAACACACTTCCATTTGTAAAGTGGATTAGGTAGAGCTGATTTTTCAGGGCAGGGGAGTCCCAGAGATGTCCTTGCCTAGGCACGTGCAGTCTTACCTACTTTCTTTCATTCAGTGACCTGCATTTTTCTCTGTTAGGAATTGCTTCCTGTGTAGGAGCAAGTGGCTGTAACAGGGATTGAGTGTGAGGGCTGGAGGTACCCAGTCTTCAGTGGAGAAATGAGGCAAGGGATGCCATGTGCCTCCTGTCTGTCTTCCTGGTTCTACATAGCGTGTTAGGGAGCCTCATGCTTCGCCCAACTGCTATCCATTCGCTGTGAATCTCACCTCCCAGATGTATTTTAATTTGAGGCGTGTTGTGTACAACGGGAGCTGTCAGGGCCATCGCACCAAGTGAACTCCAGGCACATTCTTGTGCATCAGCAGAGCTGGCAGCATATTGTGAGCATGCCACCGGAATAATGCACTCTGTTGTCCTGCTCTGGACTTTCTTAAGGGAGCCCTGAGAAGACAGGTTCAATTTGGGTTGTGTCTCTCCCCCCTCTGGATGATATTGGAAGAAAACTAAAAGCACCCGCAAACCTGCCACACGCAATCACATTCATGCTTAGAATCCAGGTTTGCCATAGGGCCAGCAGGGGATGTCTGGACCCGCCGGGGATGAGAACAGTTTGATCTTTGACTCAGAAGTCTAGTTATTTTTCCAATGGAAAATGTAATATTTTTTGATATGTAGACTCCTCAGTGAGTGAAGTCAATCCCTTTTTAACCTAGACTGAGAAAACAGTTGAGTGTTCAAAAATATATGACTTCGAAATCCTGATTAAGAAAAGTGACTGTATATTTTTTCAAGAGTTTATTTAACCTTGAAGTGAGTTAGGTTAACTCTTCCATATGTACTGGGGACACTTCCATTCAAACCAACGTAGCTTCTGAGCTGGAGGGGCAGTGTGAGAATTCTCGTTGCTTCCTTTTTGTGGATTCGGGGACTAGAGCAGTAGGATTACAGACCTCCTTTTCCCAGGGAACCAATCTGTAACGAGCAAGGAAGCATAAGACTTTTACGAGAGCCTTGAGCACCCCAGCCATCCAAGCCTGCCTTCCAGGTGGTACTTCGTAGCGAGACTGTAGCCAGGTAGGCCTGAGCACAGGTGCCACAGCAGGAGGTGTGCAATGCTTATGCCAAGGAAGGGGCTTGGCTCAAGTCCCGGGAGAAACAGAATGTGGACTCTGTGTAGCTCTGCCGTGGGGATGGACAAGCTCCACATAGTAAGGCAGCTCAGGACGCCCATGTACTCTCCGTGGGCACCCCCATCTCCGTCTCTGCTCACCCCCTTGTGTGTGTGATATGTATGTGTGCCCTGTGCTCGCTTATAAGGAGGGCCCATGTAAGTTGATACAGGAAGGTCCTCCTCCGTCAAGTTTCTGCCTGAATTTTTTAGGCATTATCTCTCGCTGAACCTAGAACTCACAATTTTGGCTAGACTGCTGGGCCAGCAAGCCTCCAGCATTTGCCTGCCCACCCTAGGGCTGGAATGAAAGGTTAAAGGCATGTCACCCGGCCTCGGGGTCTCATGTTTACACAGCAAGCACTTCACCCACTGAGCCATTTTCCTAGCATACGTATCGTGTGTGTGTGTGTGTGTGTGTGTGTGTGTGTGTGTGTGTGTGATTTTTTTATTAGGAGAGCTCTATAGCTTCTTTATTGGGATCTTACGGACATAATTGCTTCCACCTGCTTTTTCACACCTTCAACAAATTATGGAGTCTAAGCAACGACCCACAGATAACGTCTCTGCATTGAGCGGCCATGCGGTTAGGTGGCCTGCCTGAGCTTTCCACATCTGCAAAGTGGGACAAATAGGAACTATTCTCAGAGATGCTGTGGGACCCCGCGAGGCGATGGCTGAAAAGCATGTGATCACGTGTAGCAGGATCCAGTAGCACAGTTCTCTCAATGGTTCCTTCCTTGCTGTTCTTACTCCCCGCCATAGTCTGGGTCTCAACCCTCCCCCCCTTCCACTCAGTCCAGACACCAACTCCTGAGGCAGCACTGCAGCCCCAGCCTCACAATCTAGACAATCTCGTAGAATGAATCTCTGGCTTAGTTGCTTTTGTATTGTCATACCAAAATACTCAAGCCTGGGTCGCTTAGAAACAGGTGTTACTTATTTAGGAGTTCCCTCCTAGTGGCTGCTATTACTGCCTATTTTCATTATTTAGGTCAGGTCTTGTGACCATCATATCCAGACTAGGTAGTACAGTGTTTGTGACTTCACAGGACTTCAGAGAGCAGGATGGGTGGGGGATGGGGTGGAGGGGTGGGGAGTTGGGGATGGAGGGAAGGACAAGAGCTGGCCCTCTTTTGGCAATCTTTACTCTGAGATGTTTTCAATTATAACTTTTAAGTCTGCTTTGTGAATGTAGGCATTTTGTTCTTCTTATCCCCATCCCAGTCTTTAAACTGTTAGAATTTGAATATTTGCCCTATTTTCTCTTTCCTCACTCTAGCTCCCCATCTCCAACTTTACTACTCAGAGCTTGGGGTGGGGCGGACATTTGCAAACTGGAGTCCACTCTGTACCAAGTGCATCCCTGGGATTGTGGCTGTATCCCAGACCTTAGTGCAGGTAAAAATAGTGATGAGGTCTGCAGTAGCCCAACCATTCTGGAAGGGTTAAGGATTCCTGGAGATACCCGGGGTAGATGCTTGTCACACATGACAGGGCGTGGCAAAGGCAGAGTGGATAATGGAGGAACAGCTGTCAACTTCTTGGGGAAAGGAGCCCCATTAGGATCCACTGAGCTGAGTGCCAGCTCCACAAATTAAAAAAAAAAAAATCAAACATAAAATATAAGAGGAGGAGGAAGTGGTAGAGAAGCTGATTTGGCTCATGGTATGAGAAATTGATCATCCTGAGAGCATAGCACCAGCACCGGATAAAGGCCATGTGGCTCGCCATTCCAGGGCAGAAAGCAGAACAGGAAAAGGCATGAGAAGTTGCCAGGGCAAGGCCTCTGTTGCAATAACTAACCTACTCTCATGATAAAGATATCAATCCATTCATGGACTCAGAACCCTCTTGACTCATTAGCTCCCAATACTATTTCATCAGTGCTTTGATGAAATCACTTATGTGTGTTTTCTCCCCTAAACCTCTGTGCCTGGCAATCTGTTGGATCCTCTCATCAAAAACTTTAAATGGCTCCCTTACTTACAGCACGAGTTCCTAACTCTTGAACTTGGCTCCAACGTTTGTTTTCAAATCTATCCTACCTAAGTTTACTAATAAAGAATTCATTTCTCAAACCTCTGAGCCAACAACACTGACAGGCTCTGAGCAGGGGTACGGGGACAGGCTCTGTTGAGCTTTAGTGGTAGAGTTCGCAAGAAGTCCTGTAAAAGACTGCCAGTCATGACATAATCAGCAAGAGCATTTATTAAAAATTGCCAACATGTTGGGGTCTGACCATCTGACAAAGTGGCAAAGAGTGACCCTCAGGGAAGCATGTGGGCTCCTTCTATAAACAGCTAAAAGAATTATAAGGCATTTATGTCAGCCTATCTATGATTGGCTTATGCAAGTGGCAATCATATTAGTACATTTCTGATTAGTTAGGGCCGGCAGGGGTGGGTTAAGGCTATAACTTTTCCATTATTGGGCAAGTCTGGACAAGTCCCAGGCTTTGTCCGTATTTGGTTATTACCTGGGGCAGGGAGGTTTGGCCCAGGCTTAGTAAGTGCAGTTCCCTTTGTTTTAAGAGGCAGGAACTGAGGCCTGGTTCTTAATTGAGTTATTAGGAGCCTGTCATGGCATTTGCCTGGCCCTCTCACTTAGGCCTCTGTCACAGACTCTTTGTCTCTGTCACCCCAGTGTCAGGAGACAGATGGCCAAATCCTTAGAGTTCACTGACAAGCCGGCCTAGTTGAATTGTTGAGTTCTAGCTTCAGTGAAAAAATCCTCACTCAAAAAATAAGGTATAGAGTAATTGGGGAAGACACCCAAAGTTGACCCCTGGCCCTGTATGACATTTCTTGGGAAGATGTGTGCAAACTTTACTTACTTCTCAGAAAAGATCAAAGCAGTGAGTTCACCACACTCCAACTTGGTAAACCACTGAGTTCATTGGGGTTACTTCAAGGAGCATGGAAGGCTCAAAGACAGTTGCACCACCAAAAAGCTGGCCCCAGCAGAGGTGGTGACTCATGAAAGCTGGAACCCTAGAGCAACCTCAGACAACTTGACAAATCAGATTCTTTACTGCTTATATAACCTTAAGGGAGGGGCCTTGCGTATCTTACAAGTTTCAGGAACTCCCTGAGACTTGTGAATTGTTTACTTTCTGAGCTTATTATGCTTGGTTTACTTTCTAAGTCTTAATGAGCCTCCATCCAGGTTAGAGGACTTTATTTCTTAAAAATACTGCTACATAACAGGCCTCTGTACACATACTTGTGCATTTGTCCACAGACGCATGAACATATGTATTCATATATACCATGTGTGGACACACACACACACACACACATACACACACACACACACACACACATACACACACACAAGTTGGGAGAGAAGAAATACCTGACACAATCAACTCAACTTACACAGAAGAAAGGCTGATCTTGTCTCATAATTTGTGAGGTTTTAGTCTATGATCTCTTGACTCTGTTACTTTGAGGTGGAGGGCAACACATCATGGCAGGAGCATATAGCAGAAGGTATTATTCATATCATGACTATTAGAAAGGAGAGAAAGAGAGGAAGAGAAATATACCACACACAGACACACATAGACACACACACACACACACACACACACACAGAGTCAACACTGCACCTACAGCCAGTCTTTGTCAGTAGGCCCTGCCACTTAAAGGTTCTAGAGCCAATCAGTAATGGCAAGAAGCAACAGACCAAGGATCTAGCATATCAACCTTGGGGAGCATCCACATCCAAACTACTGCACAACTCTTGCTTAAATTGATAACACTATTGATTTGCTTGTTAACCCAACTATCTAGCTTCTTTGGTGGTCTTTAGTCTGAATTGATTTGTCTTTGTCTCGTTTCGACTCCTTAACTAGAAGACATAAGTGCCACAAAGTCAAAGATGATAGATAATAATATTCATATCCCAAGCATGAGGTTCTTTGCACTGGAGACTTTAGTAGTTGGCTTGATATGCTAGAGGTGAATCATAAGTAGAATAAATCTTTCCTTTAGAATTTTGAGTTTCTAGTGTACATGAGTAGTCAGTGTGGCAAGGCAACATACAGAATTTTCATCTCATTTGGAAGAAACTAATTGGGTCAATTATTAACTGAGCTGCATGTGCAAACTAATTTGTCACCATATCCTCTGGACATTGCAATGCTAATTCCTGCAGACTTTCTGATTTCTGCCAAAGCCCAGAGTCTAGCTCAGCCTGACATCCTCTGGAGACTAAACTGGAACAGAGGCAACTGGCTAAGCAGGCCATTCGCAGTGTTATGTAATTTGGACTTAGATTTAGTTTTTTTCGGAAGTAAAATAGAAATACAACACCAACTCAGGCCCAGGTGTTTTTCTCCTCTGTCCTATGTACTGGTTGTTAAACACTAAATCCAGGGCAGCTCTGCTTTCGATTGTTTTCCCATGGGTCTCCTCTGCATTTCATGTCACCATGGGCCTTGTCTGCTAGAAGCTTTGTGACAAATATTTGGTGCTCAACTTAGGAGCTTCTACACATCTGAGCTTCTGGTGTGCTGATGTTTGGTATAACGGCTAAAAGTGAGGCTTTTATCACATCCTGCCTATGCCAATACTATATGCAATAGAAGGCTGGCTACCTGGCTTGGAGTTCATCTGTAAAGTGCACACAATATCAATATCTCTCCATAAGACAGTTGCAGTGTTTATGCAGAATAATATGTTTAAAATACTTAGTACAAATTCTGCAAAGGGTAGATGCTCAACAAATGTTTGTAATTTTTTTTAATGTGGTATAGCTCATTGCCAGTGTTAGAGACAAGGAATACCACAAAATGACATAAACAAAAGAGTTCAGATTATAACCTGGATTTTCAAGGTTTTGCAGAGATTTAAAATCACCAGGGAGAGACCCAGGCTGACTGTATCTTTAACAGTGCAGTCTTTGGGTAAATGGAGATCGTTCACTTTTTATTCTGATCCCCAGTGCACTGGACTTTGTGGATGCACTTTCTACTGTAGTGAGACTCCTGGGCTCAGCAGGCTTTGTGCATAAGCTGAGTTAAGTCCAAGAAGAATGTTGTAGGAGTGGGAGACACATTTATGAGTCATTCCCCAAATGGAAGTCGCCTTATCTCAGGAGCTTCTGAGCTGACTCACAGGGCTCCTTCCAAGTCCTGTTTTGGTTCTGTAGTGTCTCTTCTTGGTCACCAATCTCACAGAGAAGTGTTTGTCTGAAGGAATGTTAGAAAGCGCCATAGGCTGAGTGAAACCTCAACGTATCACACTGAAGTGTGCTTACCATTGACCCTCTTACCGAATGGCTCCCTGTCTTTGCAGCTACTGACTTCTCACATAAGAGTTACTACTCCATGATCTTAAATTTCCCCTCAGTCCTGTCTTGAACCTTTAGCTGGAGTCTTGATTGGAAGAATTTTCTGACTTACATGGTTTCCATCTGTACTTTTTTAAAGTGCCAGATGTCTACTGCCAACCTAATTTAAAAAATTCATTTTGCTTAATCTAATGATCCCAAGCATGTCAGTACTTAAAATACAGTACATTGAATCTCACTCACATATTGGTTTTAGCCAGTACGACCAGGCTTGTTCTTTTCTAGTTGCTCGATTTAATTTTTTATCCTCGCAAATGTCTTTCCTCTGAGAAGAGGCTGCTTTCCCCCTGGCTTTTAACGTTCTGCAGACCCTTGTTGACAGTTACTCTTCCTTGAAGACAGGTAGTGGCAGATGCCATCGGAGGAAAACCTTCAGCTGCCCCAGGAGCTTTTCAGATGAGGTCATACTTCTGGGGATTTGAAGCTTGGCCTGAATTTGAACCCTGGCTCTGGGTCTCTGCTGGCTTGTGTGTGCAATGGACTCCCTGGCCATGCGTCCATTGGCTCTGCACTGTAGTTTGCGTTTTTATTATCTTTGGTCATTTCATAGTCAAAAGACACCTGGCTTTTTAAGTACAGAGGACAAATTCCTTAAGCTAGTCCACCCTGAGTCAAGACAGCACAGTAACTACCCTTGTCTGTTCCTCCCAGCCCTGTTTCCCCACCTGCTCAGGGTCTGTTGGAAGGGAGGGTACCAGGCAGGAGGGAGGGAAGGACAGTGGATTTGAAGGTTCATGTTAGCTTCCTGTTTGGGCGGTTAGTGGAACACTGAGGGTGCCAGATTGCAAAGCCTCCAGAGGCCTCAGGAAGGGATGCAGTGATGAGGACAACATCTGGCCCGCCGGTCTGGAAACACAGAAGCGCTGTTTCTCACTCTCCTCATCACTGCTCTATGTGCTTTCAGACTTTATAGACTTTGTGTTCCTGTGATGTTTGGAAATCTGTACAAACGGATTTGGGTGTAGAGGTTTAGCGGTGTCGCTTGGAGATCCGGGTTGAGCCGTGTCGGGGAAGGTTTCCTATGGGGACTGAAGGTGTTGGCTCCTAACCCAGATGGGATTGTTTTAGAATTTAGAAAGTTGTAGTTTGAGTGGGAAATGCAGCCGAATTGAAGAAGGTGGCAAACAGTGTAAAGAATTAGGTCTGGGATAATTGATAGCTAACAGCGTGTTAAGAACTGTGTAGACCTCCAGGTTAAGGTGTAGGAGAAACTTCATAGCTCCATGGAAAGAGAAAAAGGCTCACTGCTTGCATGGTTTTCTTTTAAGCCTTTCAGTCTTTATAAAGCAGCGCAGTGAGAGTGGATCCTGGGATTTCCATGAGGAAGACTGATTCCAAAATCAGTTTCAGGGACATAGTCCTGTTAACAGACTGTCAGGAAAATTACTGAAGAGAGACAGCTTTCTATTATTTTTTTAAAGCTTTTATGGAATCTCCTGCTGTTTCATAGAATTTCAAATGGGAAATCAGAGACTGTTTTTCGGTCACAGGCTGTTAGTGGAGGTTTTCGACTGGTGAGTCTTAGCCAAGGCTGTCCTTCTCCATGGCCCTGTGTCAACTCTCTGTGTTCACATCTAATGTGTCCCCAGTTCCCTCTCTATGGATATGGTTTGTCTGCACAATCAATCAGATGTGTTTTGCTCTTATCCAGTTGGGTTGTAAAGCCTTTGTTGACTGACCACGACCTGAATGTTCCAGTCATTTGGAGGCATTGGGTGGTCCATGGAAACTAAGTCTCATCGGAGGATACCAAGGCGGAGTCTGGATTCAAGAGTTTGGTTTGGATCTCAGCTAGCATAGGAAGTTGATAAATATTTCCTTGGTAATCTGTGTGAATCTCATGGGCTAAGAGCCTTTTCAGACCCCCAAAAGAGAAAATAAATTATGGTAAAATTATGGTCTGTGGGAACTGCTGTCAATTCTAAAATGAACCAAAAAGAAAAATTCTCAAGTTATATAAGAAATGACTCAAGAGTGTATGTAGATAGCTATTGTCATAGAATTTATGGAAAGCTTTGTGTAACTTTTATGTTTAAACTTTTAGGAGAGTTTATAGAATTGATTTTTCTCCTTTTAGTGAATTAAAATGCAAGCTCAATGTGTTAGGAATGCCATAAGAAATTTAGGAAACATGGGCTATGGAAAAATCAACACCATCCCACCATGATAACTGGACTTTACTATTTTGAGATGTACATATATGTGGCTACTGCACATACAGTCTTGTTTTACATCAGTCCTATCAGGTTGTACATTTACCCATATTCTTATCTTTGTAGTATTATTTTAGATGTCTTGTAATATTTTATACTGATTTCTACTTAATGAATATCTGTATAGGATATACTATGTATCCAACATGGTTTATAAATATTAATTGCTGACACAAACACAGATGCCATATTTTGGCATTTTGCAAACATTTAACTTTTAGGTACTCAATAACAATTCTAAGTATTGTTACAATGAACGTTTCAGAGAAGCTAATTCTCAGTACTTTAGAATAATTTTTCAGAAGATGACTAGCTAGGTGACACCTTAAGTTTTCATAAATATAAAGTTCCATATGCAAAAATACATGTTTAAAATTTGCACGTCATTTAAATACATTTTATATATACGTATACAGTGAAGTATGTAAATATCCCTATCTTAAAAATTCATGTTAATATCTGCATGCCACTTGGTTTAGCAACTTCGGTTCTGAAAAATTATCCTGAAGAAATTTATGGAGTGTGCGTGCATGCTCACACATTTATGTTATTAAATATACTATCTCCAGAAAGATCAAACTAATTGCCAATATTATACTTTTAACCAGCAACATGTGAGCAAGCAGCCGCATTTAGAAATTTTTCATTAAATAAGCAATGAAAATCTAAAACAATATTAAAATATGAAAAGCCATTTTTAAAGTATTTTGTTTTGTTTTATTGAGACAGGATCTCGCTCTGTAGGCCAAGAGAATCTTTACTCACTGTATAACTCAGGCTTTCCTTGAATTTATGGCAATCCTCCTGCCTCGGCCTCCAAGTACTGGACTTGTAGGTCCAAGATGTCATGTTCAGCTAGAAAAAAGACCTTTCTAGGGATGGTATGTATTTTCTTTAATGTTTATAAGCATTTTGGAGACGTAAGCCATTTGCTTTTTTACAATTCACTGTCATTTTTCCCTCGGCCATTTATGTCTCTGCTCACAGTACTTATTATCATATGCAAAGTGTTACTTTTCGGGTTCTCAAATATATCTATTTTTTTCTTTGTGGTTTATGGCTTTTCCTTTGGGTTTATGCTTATGTGGGGCTTACATGCATTATGTATATAAAAATATACATAATTTTCCAAGTACTTTTATGGTTTCATTTACTTGATTTTACATTTTTAATCCATCTGGAATTTATTTTGATCAGCAATTTTTTTATGCAATCACTTAGAATACTCTCAAGTACATACAAGCACATGTTGTCTATGTGGTTTTGGAATAAACATTACGATGAAGCATAAAACTGAGGGCTTAACAGCAATAATAATAGTTTAAAAATTATCATATGTTAAGTTCTATGCGCGTTGTAAGTGTAACCAACAGCTTTGCGTATGTTATTTCACAAGCTAAATCAGAAGCTTGGTTTAAAGTGTCCTGTGTTAATCAAGGTGTGTCAGGGTGACGAGCCATCTTCCTAGATGGCCTGAGACACACCTGGGTGTGAGACACAGTCGCCTGACCGTACACAGGGCTTCTCTGATAGGCTGGCTCTTCCTCGTCCTTCCACCCTGCTCTGGGATAGTAACCTGGCCAGTGCCACTGTCTCTTCCGTCCCGCTGTCTCTTGCGTCCTACTGTCTCTTCCATCCCACTGTCTCTTCTGTCCCGCTGTCTCTTGCGTCCTACTGTCTCTTCTGTCCCACTGTCTCTTCCGTCCCACTGTCTCTTCCGTCCCACTGTCTCTTCCGTCCCACTGTCTCTTCCGTCCCACTGTCTCTTGCGTCCTACTGTCTCTTCCATCCCACTGTCTCCTCTGTTCCACTGTCTCTTCCGTCCCACTGTCTCTTCCGTCCCACTGTCTCTTCCGTCCCACTGTCTCTTCCGTCCCACTGTCTCTTCCATCCCACTGTCTCTTCTGTCCCGCTGTCTCTTGCGTCCTACTGTCTCTTCCATCCCACTGTCTCCTCTGTTCCACTGTCTCTTCCGTCCCGCTGTCTCTTCCGTCCCACTGTCTCTTCCGTCCCAGTGTCTCCTCTGTCCTGCTGTCTCTTCCGTCCCGCTGTCTCTTCTGTCCCACTGTCTCTTCCGTCCCGCTGTCTCTTCTGTCCCACTGTCTCTTCCGTCCCGCTGTATCCTCCGTCCCACTGTCTCTTCCGTCCCGCTGTCTGTCTCTTCAGTCCCACTGTCTCTTCCGTCCCGCTGTCTGTCTCTTCCGTCCCACTGTCTGTCTCTTCCGTCCCACTGTCTCCTCTGTTCCACTGTCTCTTCCGTCCCACTGTCTCTTCTGTCCCACTGTCTCTTGTATCTCACTGTCTCTTCCGTCCCACTCTTTTCTTCTTTCCTCCAGATCCTTCTTCCAGGATTCTTGTTTGTTTGCTTCATTTTGTGTTAGTGTGACTCTTTCTGCGAGTATGTATGGGTACCAGCATCTCTCTTCCTGACCGTGTTTATTGACACGATTGGCATTTTATTGGCCTTCTGCATTTAATCTAGACAATCCCTGCATAATAGGCTGGGTTTCCATTTTTAGGCAGCAGTCTTCATGTGGCTGTGTGCTTCATCCTGTCCTTTTATAATCCCCACCACAGGCAGCACCATCTGCATGTGCTTTCCAGGTCCCAGGCGCTTACCTCCGGCTTGGCCTGCTGCAGGCTCCAGGAATTTAGCTCTCAGACTGTGCTGAGTCCTGGTCAGCCAAGACCTGATGGAGTTCCACTTTCTGGCCTGCAGCTGCACTTTATGTGTTCTCACTGCCTTCCGTTTCTGCTCTTCAGACCAAATTTGACACATACATTGTCAGTGTATGGGGTGTTACTCATGTTAGCACTGAGGTTTTTGTGCATTTTGTCTTATTTATTGGCCATTAATAACTCCATTCATTGACCCACTCAGAAGGATTTACTATGCACTTATTAAGTACTAAACCCTGTGCTATGAATTGAGCATGGCCATGCAAATCAAAGAAAGCAGCAGCCTTGCTGTCCTCACTGACTTCATGGTGTAGAGGGGAAATACCATAGTCATACAAGTAAATGTAATTGCAAATTGTGACAAATGCAGTCACAAGGAAAGGTGGGAGGAGTTAAGGGGTCCCTTAGGTCTTTAAGAAGCTATCCAATGAGCAGTGGTTGCTAAGTGGCAAAATTTTTCTTAACTTTTTAATGAATGTATGACCCAGTCACTCAAAAGCTTATTAAACACTTTCAATATAAATGGCTGTAAAGCAGGATCTTCAAGGGTAGCAAAGATGAAGGGGGTACATCCATCCTCAGGGTCCTCACATTTAGCCTAGGACCATAACCATTTGCACAGACGACCTAACACAATAATGCACAAAGTAGTGCAAATTTTTAGAGACATTGACAGACAAGTGTTTAGGAGGGAGCTGAGGGATTGAGACAGGAGCCATGCCATTGCTTCATTTCTTTCCTTCTTTTTAAACAGTGCCATTGAGATCTAGTTCATTTACATAATTAGCCATTTGGAATTGTAGTTCCACAACCCCTCCTGTATTCACAGGTATGTGTGAACGCCGCCATCCCCCTAGAACATATGTATTTCCTCAGTAAGAAGACTTACACGCTATAGCCACCCCTCCTCCAGCCCTACGCAACCAGTTTTTGCCTATCTTCACTTCTCAGTTCTGTCTATGCATCTCACTGGAATGGGCTCATACACTCTCTTTTGTGACTGACTTTTGTCATCTACAAAAATGTTTTCAAGGTTCATCCACTTTTATAGCAAGTGTTGGCTTTCATTTCTCTTAATAGTCAAATAGTATTCCATCATGCAAATATAACACATTTTTTTTTTGTTTATTAGCTAAGCCATTTCCACCTTCTGGCTATAATAAATAACAATGATATGAAAGATTAGGTACATGTATTTGTTTGAATGTCTGTTTTAATTCTTCAGGGTTTATGATGAGAGCTAAAAGCTTACTCCATGTTTAGTCATTCAAGGAACTTCTTAAATGTTTTCCAAAATGGCTACTATTTACATTTCCACTAGCAGTGTAGGAGGATTCTGATTTCTCCCTACATGGCTTTGCCAACACTTGCCATTATCTAATTTGGTGGTTCTAGTCTTCCTAATAAGGATGAGATGATCTCATTATGGTTGTGGTTTACATTTGTGTTGTGAATAATGATGTCAAGCATCTTTTAATGTTTGGTATTAAAAAGTAGTGAATGCTCTTCCCCACAGGTGCACAGGAGATGAAAATTAAATAGGATGTAAACAACACCAGGGCATGGCCCCTCTCATCCTACTCCTAGCCAGAATCCTACTATCTAGTGGTGTGCCCTGGCAGCACACAGTCAGGCACTGCATGGCTGCTTGGAGGCTGGCCAGCTGGCTAACTGTAGCTTTCTTCTTTCTGGTAATGGTAGCAAGATAATGATTTCTAAAAGGTAGTATGATTTTTTTAAAAGAAAATATCTGCCTCTTCCTTTTCTTGTGGAATGTGCTTAATTAATCATGTGTTTATAGAGAAAATAACCCACGGTCTTGTCAGATAGGTCTGTAAAGGAGCTCGTGCTTCAGAGCTCAGCTTGCTTATTGCCCTTGCATCCCTGAATGCCTTTATGTTTTATATTTATAGAATCATGAAAGTTAAGGATAGATTTTCAAAGAAAAATGTACAACAAATACCATAATAGCAGAGAGCATCTTGGTCTAGTGATCCCTAGGAAAGCCTCAAAAGTGAGTTGGAATACCTAAGCCACTGTTTTTCTTTAATGGGAAGCATCAATAACAATTACTGAATGTCAAAGAGATACTTCAAGTCTTGGGAAGTTATTTATACTTCAGTGAAATGTCAGCTTTTTAATTATACTAGCCGTCAAGTTGTCTCACTTGCCAATGGGAAGTTATCTCAGAAGCTTCCACCACGCTGATTGCCGAGCTTTGCTCTCCCCATTTGTCCAAGCCGTTGAACTCTGAGACGACCAGAGTCAAACAAGCTGACTTCCCATTTGCATCAGGGTGCCCAGAGCAGCCAGAAGCCCCGAACTCAGCTCCCAGAGGGATGGATCAAGAGGCTCATCTTACCCCAGGACCCTTCTGGACCAAAGGTCACGTGTAACAGGAAACAAAGAAACGAGCTGTTGTGTTGAAAACTGCCCTCCCTAGGCAGTCTCTAAAGAGAGACAGTGATCCGTTTATCCTCCCAGCCCCAGCGTCTTTATGATAACTAGAAGGAAGAGATTCTGGAGCACTGGTATTGCTTTGTTTACTACTAGGATTTCCATTTTTGCCAGCTGTTATTTAATACCCTGGAAGCTGTACGTCTCTGAGAAGCCTTTGCCTAGCATAAGCCAAACTCACTTCAAAAATCATTTTTCACCCAGAAACAGAAGGTTGGGATAGGAGAGATCCTGCCAATTTGGCAGCGGGGAGGAGGCTGCAAGGCCAGTGAAAGACACTCTGCTAATGTAATAAGTGCAGGCCTCCTGAGGGAACCGGAACGTTTATTTTCCATAGCGTTTATTTCTTGTGTTAAAGACTTAAGCATAAACCTCTGAAAATCCCTGAGAACTGAGTTTCTACCTTGCATACAGCTCTTTGTGATGGATTTCTCATTTCCATTTTCTTAGTAATTCCTTGAATTCATTTATTCCATTTCATTAAAAGCTGAAACCTAGAGCCTCAGAAGGTAATTAAAAAGAAACCACCTCACTATCTGCAGCTCTATACTCTTCCTGCTAAACTCCTTTTCCACCGGGGTCTTCCCTGCTCAAAGGGGAAGACTACTTCCAGAGAAGATTCCTGGTGGGCAAAGGAGTGGCCAGTTGACCTAAGATCTATTGCTTTGAGGGGAAAAACATTGTCTTGAGTGAATGGGAAGAGGGCCATATTTGATATTCAATAAAAACCCGCTGCTTAGACAGGTGGGTGTGTGGCTGTCATGCACACATTAAGAGTGACAGTTCATGTTAACTGTCAGTTTTAACTAAGCAACAGTACCCAGATGTTTAACCAAACATCCTCCTAGGTATGTCTGCAGGCATATTTTAAGTTCAATTAATATGAAAATGAGCAGACTCTCAGGAAAGTAGCTTAGCCTCTGTAATTACCTGGAAGCTTTTTGTAGGGAAAGAATAACCTCTTTCAAACCCAAGGGTGTCCGGACATTAGGCTTTGAGCATCTCTTCCCTGGATCTCCCACCTGCTGGGCCACCTTGCAAATGTGAGACTTGTCAGCCTCTAGAACCCTGTGAAGAAACTCCTTAAAAACAACCCACCATCCTGTGCACAGCACTCACAATACAGTAGAACATGCACATGTGCCCTATGGGTTACCATTCCCTAGAGCACTCTGAGTGGTTAGTGAGTTCAGGAAGACTTGATGAGTGATGCATCCTGTGGATGGAATTTTTGAGGCTGAAATCGGACTAAGTCTAACGTTCTATTGTGTGTGCCATGGTAACCTCAGAATGCCCACAGCAGAAGGGGGCACTGTAGCTCAGAGGAAACAAATAGGGCAAACAAATTTCAATCAAACACCATTGGATGTTATATGGTTGGAATCTTATTATGTTTAATGTCTATAGAATTTCATATTTCCCCTTTTCTCCTAGCAGGATTTTGTATCATGCTACATAGGGTTACTAATTTCTAAGTATTTCATCAAACCATTTTAAAGCATTGTAGAAAATGCTTCAGGGAACATCTTCATGTACATGCATCTCTGCTCCTTGGTAACAGCTCTAGGGGATCAGACAGCAGGAACATTTTGTTTATTATGGGAAATAGAAGGTGGAAAGTGGGGTAAGAAAAGATAAAATCCTTTACAAAAAACACAAAAAAGTGGAACACAAAAAATCCAATACAGAGACGCCTTGAAATGTTGTAAGTGGATTGAGATTACTTTTAGAAATTGAAGAGTCTCAAATTCAGCTTTTAAAAATGAAGTTGTAGATGAGATTTACAAGAGGAATACCTAACAGAAATTACACAGAGAATTTGAAAATAAAGATATGGAATAAATAACCAGTAAAGTTATGGCACTAATATCAGAAAATAAAATTCAAGGTAAAAAGTTCTATTGGACACAGTAGCTAATAAAATCCCATAGTGTTCATGTCCTTCCTGAATAAATAAAAATAAAAATAAAAATAAAAAGGAAAGAAAAGGAAAGGACATGACTGCCTAGGTATGGTGAATGAGAAAGTTTATTACAGATAAAAGGGAGAGGATAGGTAGAGGCAGGGGTATCTGGGAAAGTCCAGAGTGGACATGACCAGACTGAGCTGGGCCATGTGGGGAGAGGGGAATGGGGCGGAGAGGGGAATCAGGTGCAGGAGTCAGGAGGCTAAATGTACAAAAAAAGTGGGTAACCAAAATGGTTGGATTATGTAGGGAAGAGCCTCTGGGGGAAGGGCAGTCTGGCCCCTGGGCTGAAGACTTCAGGGTAGAGGGAAGGCTATGCTAGCCATACCCTGTAGCAGGTAGGGACTGAAGAATGCTGGGAGAACCTGGTGACCAGGTCCGGTTCAATATGTTAAATAGGCACCTCAGCCATTCGTCCCAGGTTTGAAACATAACACTTCCCTAATAATTTTTATTTCATGTCAAAAATCATCCAAATTACATGGAGACTTTGACAACTTCTCAATTATGAAGAAAGCTTTTATCAGAAATGGATAGGCAGGCTAAAAATTAGTAAATACACAAACTTTGATTAAGCAGAATTGTGTGACTTCACAGATGTGTAGAAGACTGCATTCAAGACCAAGCGTACTCATTGTTCAAGTGTGAGTTAGAAAAGAGCCACACCACAGATTCCAAAGGCCTCAATGTGCTCTGAAGATTTACATGATGTATTTATTTATGCTTAAAAAGCTAATTCAGACTTAAAAATTTTAAGAATTCTACAAGCAATAGCAAAAAAAAAAAAACCTCTATAAGCAAGGGTGATGATTTGAAATATTTTATATAGTAGCTGTGAGTTAGAGGTACTATACTGTTCATGATTTAATAACTTAGAAAGACATAGACACTGTTTAAGGTGAATGAACTAGCTGTATTGTGTGTCCACATACAAACTCTGAAGATCTAATGTTGCATAAGCAAAAGGGGGGGAATGAATACGTGAGTCAAGTAGGCAAAATGAGGGATGTGTGGGGACAGTGAATAGCAAGAGCTTGATGGGGTACAGAAGGGGAGGAGGGCAAGGGATGGAGTACAAAGAGTATGTAAAATTCCATGATGAAGCCCGTCATTGATATTCTAACCTAAAAAACTAATTGATAAAACTAAACGATAGATTTTTAAAAGTTATATACAGCACACTATCATTTACATAAATTTAAAATTAAATACTATCATATGGGGCTGGAGAGATGGCTCAGTGGTTAAGAGCACTGGCTGATCTTCCAGAGGACACAGGTTCAATTCCCAGCACCCACATGGTGGCTCACAACTGTCTGTAACTCCATTTCCAGGGAATCTGACACCCTCACACCAATGCACATAAAATAAAATTAAATAAATTATTTTAAAAAGAATGTCATATAATTTGTAGCTACAACAATTACATGTAGTAAAATTGTATAATAATGCTGTATTCTGTTAATGATTACCTATTGCCTATTGGTAGATAAGCTATAATACTTTAATATATAGCCTTTATCTAAATCCGTAACTGGGGTGGCTTCAAACTCAGTAACCTGCCTGCCTCTGCTGGGATCAAAGATGTGTGCCACTAACCTGAGCGAGTGTTTGCATTCCTGCTCTTTTCTCCCTGTCTTCCCCACACTCCCATCATATTAAACAAGTAAGAATTAGAGAGCACACTTTTGCTTCTGTGGGGGTGGGGGAGCACTACTATAAGTCTGCAACACAAATTTCTCTTGCCACCCACTGACTCCACTCACCTGTGGATTGACCGAGTTTATGGTCCTTCCCCAAGTCTTAGGAGAATTGTCTCATCCATCTTTTGCCTTCCAATCAAGTAACAGGCTCACGTACTTAGCGTCTCTGATGTGCCCTGCATAGGACTTTGAATCTAGAACATTGTGGAAGACCAAAGAAATTGGCAGCACTGATTGGACTGAGTGAACTTATACAAAAAGAAAAAGCCATGCACCACTACTGCCCAAAGAAGGCAGAGCTCTGTGAGTTCGAGGCCAGCCTGTTCTAAAAATTGAGTTCCAAGACAGCCAGGACTGTTACACAGAGAAACTTTGTCTTGCAAAACAAGAAGAAGAGGAGGAGAAGGAGGAAGTTATAAACAGATACTAAAAGTATAAACTGTGCTCTGTAAAAATCAATACAACTCTATTTTTAAGGCATGAGAACCCAATATCCATCCTTACTACAGCTAACCTCTACCTATTGCATAGATAAGCAGTGGGGTACGCTGTTGTGTGACCCAAATACAGTCCCTCATTTCTCTTCCATTTTCTCAGCCTTTGGTCTCAGGCCAAATTATCTAATTTTGGAGTTCATCTTATAGACTACATTCACTCTCCTGCTCAATGTTCCTAGATGCACTGTTCTCCCAGGCCAGCCTTTATCTTGTCCCTGCTGATGACTTGACCTGTTGGATGGTTGATCTACTTTGAGGGTGATGTAGGGTAGGACCATATCTGTTTATTCTCAGTGCCAGGAATATACTATGTCATAAACACAGAGTAATGGCTTGTAGTGGGTGGCTTGATAAATGATGAGTAGATGAATGTGTAGACTATATGTGACTAAATGTTTTACTATGGTGATGATAACTTTGGACATTATTTTCATCTGATTTATGAGTAAGAGAATTACAGATTCCCTTATGCTATTAATTAGAATCATTATCTGTGCCATCTCCCTAAGCTGATTTCAACATACTTTGGGGATTCAGTGTGTATTATTGGGGTCAATAGTCAGCCTTTGAATGTCTTTAAATGTTCACCCTTCTTTGTAAAAGATTATTTATATTTAATATCTATTATAATGTGTATCATAGTACAATATATACATACATACAACTATAAATGTATTTTGATACTAGCACATTAAATACATTATAAAATACAAAAGTTTTTTTTTTTTTTTTAAAAAGGTAAGATAGCAATAAGCAGGAATAGAGATCTGCTCTCTTTCCTTCTATCTCATGGGTTAGCTTATGCCCTGGAGTCATTTTTATGATTTCTGAGGCAAGGGTCCTGCAGATGGGGTGGGGTGGAGCCCTGTTCAACACTGCTATCTCCTAGACATGGCTGTACACAGAATTCCATGGCAATTTTGGTAAGACGCTGATCCCTGGGCCCAAGCTCTGCCTCTCAAGACTATCCTAGTGGTGCAGTTATGCCCAGTAATTCACGTTTCCTTTTATGTCTGGGTGTGGTCAGTTGCTGCAGTTATATGGACCACACTATATTCAGATGTAGAACAGTGCCCTTCAGATTTCTATGTACATTCAAATCCTTTGAGGTTCTGTCAAAACATAGTATGATTTAGTAATTCCAGGTGAAGCCAAGGCTGCCAGTTTTGAGTAGAGGAAGCATAGTCCCTGAAGTAAGCTTCTAACTGGGCCCTGAGCTCTCAGTAAAATTTCCTGTACATAATCCAGGCCTTCAGAAGAAGGTCAGAAGAGATGGAGAATTACTTTGTTAGAGAGAAATTATTACTAATGTGAAACCTCCTGCAGCCTGTTAGCAGCACTTAGTTATAGTTTTCCCATCCAAGAATTTTGCTTTTCCCGTGATCTTCAGTTGTAGGATAATTGCAAGTAAAAAGCTTTGAGGGAAAAATGGCACAGTTCTTCTTTTCCTGAATGGTTTCAATAATGGCTGAATTGTTCATTTTTCCCCCTTAAGTTTATGATGTTTACATAGGGATGGTTTTCATCTAAGATCTGAAATAAAATTTATCTTAGCATTTACCTTTGCAAAGGAACATGTGATGTTCTGCTTCAATTTCACAGAAACTCTTCAGAGTGGTCTATTATAGGCCTTAGTATCATACATTGTTTTCAAAGAGTATGATGGATGTGTAAAATTACGAGAATAATTATTAGGTAAATCATTTAATGTAAATTTAGAGGAAACAAGTTCATATTGTAACCCCTAAATTTCATTTATTCAGAAGTAGAAGAAAATAATCTGATTGCAGTGTGTTCAGATTGGAAAGCGGCTTAGTTGCAGATGACCCTCAGAATCTGCCTTTGTTCCTTTATTCTGAAGGAGGGAACTGGCCATGACTATGCAAATGGGGAATCAGAGTATCCAGGTTCAGTCTGGAAATACGGATTAGGGCCTCATTAGCTGAGCTCGCCTGGAGAAAGAGTCAGTACCAAGTGCCAAGGTTCAGTGCCCAGAGCATGGCACTGGTCAACATTTGCAGTGGAGTGCCCTGGGAATTTCCTGATGCTCTGTCTAGCCACATCAGAAAGAGCTGTTAAGAATATCTACAGGTTGCAGCTTGGGCATCATCCTTGTTTAAAGCTCCCTGGTGATTCTATATTCAGAGCTGAGGACAGAGCAGGTGACTCCCAGGTCCCTCACATCTCCATGTTTCTCCCCTTCTGGCTCGATATGCTTGTTTAGCCTGAGCCAGATTGGAAGGTGGGTCTCCCTCCTCCCCTTTCTCCCTGGTTCTATACCCGTCTTCATTAATTAAACACATTTGGATTCTCCTGTGCCTTATTCTTTCTCTAGAAAGCATTTCTTAACCATTTCCAGCTAATTAAAATTCATGTTGATGTTTTGGTTTGTTTGTACTTAAAATCACTTCTTGTATTTGAAACCACATCTTTTAATCTCTCCTGTTTCCTAGGAGGCTGCTAAATTAATGCATCTCCTCATTTAATTATCTGTGGTGCCTAGCATCTAATTTAGTGCTAGTGCATAGAAAGAACTCAGCAAGAATTTTTCTGAGTAAATGGTTCATCCCTTCCCATAACTCTCACACTGTAATACTCCATCAGTTTCTGAACCTTCTTACATAAGCTCTCCGGTACAGCCCAAACCCCTTTCCTTTGCTATATCAGCAGTTACCATTGCTGTGGTGGAGACCTCAGCATCTTGCTACCCCTCACGAATTGCACTCTTCTTCCCAGGTTTTCACCTTCCCTTGATAGGCTTGTACCCCTGTCCTCTTCTCTCAGCCTTCGCTCTACAGCCAAGGGGATTTTTAAAGAATATTTTTCCAGCAATGAATTAACAATTTTAGCAATTAACAGAAAAGAGGCCATGGATTTGAGGGGGAGCAAGGGAGGGTGTGTGTGTGAAAGGGGAATGGAGGGGGTATGCGTGAAAGGGTGAGAGTGAGGAAAGGCAAGGGGAGAACGATGTAATTATATTTTAATTAAAAATACAAATACGTATATTTAAAAACAGAGCATTTTCTTTGTTGTCTAATTCTTATTCTTATCACATTAGTAATACTTACACAATACAGAACTTTTTTAAAATATAAAGACAAAATTCTGTATATTATCCAGAAAAAAAATCCCCCATCTACAGAAGTATACCTTATCATTTGATTTTTGCAAGTTCCTTGTTTTTAAAGTCTATTTCTTGTTACACTGTGTGTTTGCTTTGTGAATTTTCTGTACAGATTGTCTCCTAGGAACCAGGTATTGCTGACATTTGGGAAAACTCTTTTTAAAGCTGCTTCTCTCCCCTGAAGTTTCTCAGTTACAGACCCATGTAATTTGTAAACAAGTAAAATTATGAGCTTTAATATTTAAAATTCATGACAACTACTTGCGATGGTTTTAGGGGGCTTAATTTTACAAGCTATAACTTTAACAATACTGATGCTAGTGACTTTGAACTTACTGGCATTCTTTTATCATTTTCTCACTGAGGATTCTAGACCCTTATGCTGAGGCAAGATCTTCACAGTATTAAATAAATATTTTTGTTTCTGTTCCATTATGTTTGAAAAACCTTAAGTTTGAAATTAATATTAAATTTACTGTAGAATATTATCTATTAACATGAGTACAGAGTAGCATTTCCATTTACTAATGTTAAAAAATTCATCTTTAGTAAATTTTTTAATTAAGAAATTTTTATTCATTTTATATACCAATCACAGATCCCCCTCTCTTCCCACCTCTCGTACCCCCCAGCTTTCCCCTCCCAAACCACTCCTCTTTCCCTCCTTCAGAAAGGTAAGGCCTCCCGTGGGGGAAATCAGCAGAGCCTGGTACATTCAGTTGAGGCAGGTCCAAGCCCCTCCCCCTGCATCAAGGCTGTGCAAGGTGTCTCGCCCTAGGTAATGGGCTCCAAACAGCCAGCTCATGCACCAGGGATGGATCCTGATCCTACTGCCAGGGGGTCCCTTAAGCAGATCAAGCTACACAACTGTCTCGCTTTTGCAGAGGGCATAGTCCAGTCCCATAGAGTTTCCACAGCTACCGGTCCACAGTTGATGAGTTCCCACCAGTTTGGTTTGATTGTCTCTGTACATTTCCCAATCATGATCTTGATGGCCCTTGCTCATAGAATCTCTCTTCCCTCTGTTTGACTGGACTCCTGGAGCTCGGCCTGGTGCTTGGCTGTGAATCTCTGCATCTGCTTCCATCAATTACTGGATGAAGGCTCTATGATGACAGTGAGGGTATTCTCCAATCTGATTATTGGGATAGGCCAGCTAAGGCACCCTCTCCACTATTGCTAGTAGTCTAAGCTGGGGTCCTCCTTGTGGATTCCTGGGAGCTTCCCTAGCACCAGGTTTCTCCCTATCCCCATGATGTCTCCCTCTATCAAGGTATCTCTTTCATTGCTCTCCCACTCCATCCCTGTTCTAGCTCGACCATCCCATTCCCTTGTATTCTCATTCCCCATCCCCTACCTTCTATTGCCCCACGAACCCCCAGTTTACACTCATGGAGATCTCATCTATTTCCCCTTCCAAGGGCAATCCTTGTTTCCCTCTTAGCATCTTCTTTGTTAGCTAGCTTCTCTGGAGCTGTGGATTATAGTCTGGTTATCCTTTGCTTTACATCTAGTATCCACTTATGAGTGAGTACATACCATGTTTGTCATTCTGAGTCTGGGTTACCTCACTCAGGTGATATTTTCTAGTTCCATCCATTTGCCTGCACATTTCACGATGTTATTGTTTTTTACTGCTAAGCAGTACTCCATTGTGTATACATCTTTAAGTACTTTGATGTGGATCCAAACTTGCATTCCTAAAAGAAACACTTCTTGGTTATGCTATTATTCCTACAATGTGGTGCTGGATTCTATTTAATTATATTTTATATAATATTTTCAATCTTGTACTTATGAAAAGCTAACATTTATTCCTCTTGTCTTTGCTGCCTTTGTTATATTTTGGTAAGACCTCAATTCCACCTCACTTATGTGCAACCATTTGTGCCATATATGATGAGTTATAATTCTCTAAATGACTTGGTGATTAATAATAGCTTTCTATTGTTTCTATCTTCAGCGCTCACCAGCTTTGTATAGGCTGGTCCCTCTGATACGCTTCCTTTTTCTTTTAGTTTTAAACTAATGCAAGAATGCTCATTGTTGATCATTGATCCTTTCAAAGAAGTCAAACTGTCTATTTTTTTCCTTGCTGTTCCCTCAACACTGTTTTCACATCTCTACTTCAATACTGGTCCAAGGGCATTCTTTTTGTAACCATTTCTATAGTTTAATCTTTTAAGGAGTTTTGAATTCCCATTGTTATATCATCAGATATGACCATAATACTGCCTGCCACATAGTATGTGCTCAGAAAACACTAGTTGGTCACTGAGCAACTAAAGAAAACTCATACATAGGCTGACCTCACCCAAAGTAGGACTTCCTGAGGTACTGCAAACAGCTGTAGTATCACAGATAAATTGGCCAATTCTCTTAGTTGAGTGTTTCTTTAAAATGACCTGCCTGCCTGTGCTCCGATGCAGGACCCCCAAACATGAATTTGAGTGACTTCATCTTTTGTATATCTTATTATGGCATTATGGCAGAGTGCTTCACTTGACACAATGACTGCCAAAATGGTGGGTATAGGGCCATTCTTTCATGATTTTTTTAAATTAAAAAAAAAACATACATAGTTGATGTTTACTGAACACCTTCTGTGTGCTCATAGTTGAGCTACTGGGGCAGATTCTTCATGGTGTTTGTGTTATGGTTGGAGAAGCTGGCCAACAGTGAACTGATGTGAAACCACATACATTGATGTCTAATTTTGGAGAGGTTGATAAAGTAGGAGTGAAGGAGTTTCTTTAGATACCAGTGGCCAAGGACAGAACATCAGAGGGGCCCTACTGGCTTAAGAGTTGAGAATAGAGTGACCCCTCTCTTAACCTAGGGAATTTCTCAGGAAAGACAGCAGTGAGCTCAGGATTTTTAGGGGAGTTCTGGAAGGCCAGGCTGGCTGGAGAGTGGTAACTTGGGACTGCTCAAGAGACAGGAAGCTAAGGATCAGGGCCTACTCATCTCATCTGGTGGCGGCAGACCATGTGAGAGATTTATAAGTCATATTTTAAATGTGATGAATATTTTGGAATGTCTCAATTACAGAGGTGTCATAAATTGTTTAGTATATGTAAAAGGACATCTGACTGCTGTGGGGGAACAAAGACATTTTCTTGTGCTCCTAAGCATTATTGTAACAAGTGTTTGTCCCAAACTGGCTGCTTTGCTCTGAGGAAGGAGTAGGATGAAGTCTGTGCTGAAGACAGAAATGTGAGACATTATAGCTCCTCTCATTCTGTTTCTTTCTTGTTTTTCCTTCTCCTCATCCCCAGGGCGGGACTTTCAACCATTCTTTATATGAACTATTTGCTTTTCTTACTTTCTTACATGCTTTATTCTCACACCAACCTCACAGCATCATCAACCACCTCAATATAGTCTATTCACATTGTTAGGTTTTTACACGCCTGGAAAGAGGTATTTTCTTTTTAAGTTCGCTCTTAGTTTCTTTAAAAAGAACAAACAGATGAACTGCATCCTATGATTGACTGAACAACATCATTTTGAGCCATTATCAAGCAGTAGGCAGCCCACGGGTACTTGCATAGGTAGCAATGAAACAAAGCAACCTTTAAATTGATTTAGCAAAAACACTTAGCTACTATTTCATGGCAGGGAAAACAATAATAAATCTTAAGAAAGAACCATCCCAGGACATCATGAGAAATAAAACTACCGTAAACTCATTGGTTGCTGTCAGCACTTATTTTTATGGTTTTTATATGATTGTTTATAGAAAGAATGAGAACTGGTTTCTGCTTTTCACTGAGGTTGAAACCACATCAGTAGTGGAGCTCTGGTCTGCCTGCTGTCACGGTACTAACTTCCTGTCACAAAGAATGACGTTGTGTTCCCAGAGCACTAAGGAAGAAACAGGCTTGACCCATCCCTTCACCCCTCCATAACTGTTCAACGTTTTACCTAGGGGCACTGAGCAGGCTTCTGCTATCTCTCAGCGGCCAATGGTTACAGTCCTTGCTTGACTCTGTTTTCAGAGACCAGTGGTATCAAACGGGTAGATCAAAACTTGCCACACTGAGTATTTGTAGTATTAAAATTGATGTGCTAAAAACCGGAAGTTTGTGTCTTTGTCTACACTCAAGAGTCTGATGCTAAACATATCCCAGGACATCTGCCTGGGTCTCCTGCCAGACCCTGGGCATGTTTAAATATAGCTTACCCTCTCTGCTTCTCCTCTACATACTGTGCTCTATGGGCAGACGGAAAGCAGTCTCAAATCCCCAGAGACACCCCTCCAACATGGGATCCGCCCCTTACAGCCTCCACATAGACTTTAATCTTGTGACTTTTAGTCTCAGTTGGAGCTAGGGCTCGCTGCTCGGACACATCTTCTCCCACTCACAGCCTTTCCTTGAACCTCTAGCTGATTAACCTCCATGTCATGTCCCGTCTCTCCTCCCATCCGCCTTGCTGTCCTGGGATTCTAGCTCATGATCCCCCATGTATCCTCCATGTCCATAGCTCAGCCTGCAAGGAGGACCCCATTGTCTGTCACCACTTTCCTTTCTATCCATCCTCCGTGTCTTGCTTTCTTTCCTTTCCTGTTGTTCACAAATAGGACATGAGAATTGAAACAAAGGTCCATACGTACATATTGGTTTGAGGGAGAATACTTCCTTTCTTCTTGCCTGGGCAAACCTTATTCTTTCTTTTAGAATGACACTCCAACAGACTTTTCTTCCTTGAAGTCTTCCTAAGTTTTCCTACTCTCTGATATATTTCCAGAATAGTCTATGGTTTTCCTAAACTCCCATGGAAATATACTTTTATAATATACATCATCTTTGTCCTTTTTAAAAAACAGTTTATTAGCACATTGCTATTAGCTTGGAGTAGGAGCCCTAATGTGTTCACCTTTGCCCTTCCTGGGAGGTGAACACAATACTCTACTCAATAGACTTGTTGGAAGAATAAATAAAAGGGCAGAAAGTTTGTACTTAGGTGAGACATCTCTTAGCTGCTAGATGTGAAGGAAAGTAAAGTATAGGAATTAAAAAAAAAATAGAATACTTCTGGATGTTATCCTGAAAGTTTTGCTTCTAAGTGGAACATTTTTATTTTATGTCATGTATTTGAGGAAGATTCCATATGTCATATGGAATCCGCACTAGAATAGGATAATTCTATAATGTAACATAAGGTGGAATCGGAACAAATGGGTGGGAGCGACAGAACACATTTTCTTTTAAAATATGAAAATATAAGGCGACTTCCTGAGAGTTGGATGTGGTAATTGTCTATCACGGGAATGAGATTCCTAAAAAGACACTGAGCTCGTGTCTCAGACAGATGAGCAGAGGGGCAGCCATCTGTCAGGAGCGTTGTAGAAGGGACTGCTGCAGGGAGTCCTTGTCCCTTAAGGTCTGCTGAGATTCTGATTCTATAATGCGCCATCCAGCCTGCGGTGGGTTCTGAGAACTTGCCATCCTGAACCAAGGCGTGTTGTCATGATCAGTATTGTTAAGACCTCCATTCTCTAGAAGAAGAATTAAGAAAACTGAGGAAGGAAACCTGTATAAAGCCAATCCCAACCTCACTTGAAAACTGCTTCTAAATTTCAGTTCTTCTGCTTTGAGGAAAAAATAGACTGTCACAAATGTCAGAGCCTAAAACTAAGGATAAAGGACCCGCCATGTTATTATCTTCCCACATGGGTTAGGGGAGACTTCACTGACCTTCACCTGACTAAAACTCTAGCTCAGTTGTATTTCAATTTGTCTTCTTTGGGTTCCCACGCAGGAGGGAGGGAGGTCAGGGGAAGGGTGCTATCGCTTTCTAAGGTATCACTCAGTCCTTCTTCAGCTGGAGACATCTATAACTCTCATTCACTTCTGCTCTCTCTGCTGGAAATTTGCACTGGGATTTTGTTTTTCCCTCTTTGACTATTGATCTAAATGTTGGTCTCAACTGTCACGCTGTGCTATGCATAGGAATTTCCCTCTCTCTCTCTCTCTCTCTCTCTCTCTCTCTGAATTTGACATTAGCCACTAGCAGAAAAGAAGGACAATTTTTCTCCTGTATGACCTCCCCCTTCCTCCTCTGTCCTCATGGCCATTACTCAGCCAGTTACCTGGTCTCCTGACCTCTTCAGCATCAACATGTTTTCTTGCACTTCTCTTCTCCTTGATCCCTACTTTACCCGTTATTAAAAGAGGGGTGTGAAGAACAGCAAAGCATCCATGACTTCCTGAGCTGCATTCACTGTGCCTGGGGGTTTTCTTTCAAAGCATCTCCGTTTTCTCTCTCACACGGCTAGCCACCTGAAGGAAGTGTTTTTAAGTGGTACCTCACTTATTTTCCACTTTTGACACACTCCATGATTTTTTTTTTTTTGTCTCTACCACTACCATGAAACTGTTTCTGCAAAAGCCGCGCCTGGCCAGCTGGGTGCCTTGTCTGGATTTTAGATCTCATTCTCTGGGGTGTCAGTTGTGGTGGCTTCATTTTCATCTTTCCCTCACCACTTTACCTTCTGGTTCTCACTGCCCTCTCAGTAGACACTTTCCCAGGTTTGAGTTGTGACCAATGTATTCAGGAAATAGGTTGTGAACATCCCCTCTGGACCAGGCACTGCACAGGGTGTAGGAAATTGAGAAGCAAGGCTTGTCTGACTTGGGGCTCCAGTAAGACCCACCACGTGAGGGCACAGTCGTAGATATGATGAAATCCACGCAGGAGTGTCAGGAGAAGTCTTGAGGGCCACCTCATCTGGCAGGGGTGTTCCAGAAGCCTTCTCTGAGAAAGCCATTGGGCCACTGCTGAAGACGGGACACATTTTATCCAGAGGCAGTAGAAGAGAAATCTAGGAATAGCGTGTGCTATCAAAGGCAGTGACAGGAGTCCTGAACTAGACTTTGAATGCATTTTGCCACTTATTAGCAGTGCAATATGAAAAACAGCAAATTATTTTGGGGGTGAGAGTGGTAGGGACTTTCAGGTCTCTCCTAGCTGCTTCTGGAAATACCTTTCTACCTTTTTACTTTTCTGGGGCCTATTAAGAGGCTGGCCCTTGGGACAACGGGGTTTTGATGTCTGTAATTTGCCTTTGGAGCCTCTGGTGGCAGAATTCCTTCACTGTGAGTTGAGAATGGCCAATCCAGCCCTGTGGATTGGATGGGGACAGGCCCTGGGATGGGCAGCTCCCTTCAGATCCAGCTGACTCATTATCCTTGAGCAGCCATGGCTGTCCAGAGCACAGGTTGTGAAAGGCCTTTCCTTGTGCCATGAATGGACGTGAATACTGGTTTATTTTGGAGCCGAAAGACACAGAAGTCTTGATGAAAGGCCCCCAACATCTGAGAAAGCTCATCCCAGCACCACATCCTCTGGGAACAGCCTCAACTGCTGCCCTTTTTTAAGGCACATGGTGGAGGATTTGTGCCTCTGCGGGTTGTGAGGCTTGGCAGCCAGCCCTTGCCTAATGTGAGAAAGGCCTATGGGAGGACCAGCCTTCTGAAGCAGAGGCGGGTGGCAGCTACTGCATGTGGCTGGGGTGTGGCCTGGGATACTGCATGCTTTCTGTCTCTCTCCTCTCTGACTCCCCCAGCCCTTGAGCACACCCTCACTGCTGCCAGACCTATGAGACCTCTCCTGCAATTCAAGAGGCCAACCTCATGAAGCCCCAGAGAGTAGGACAGAGAAACAGCATCCTGGACCCACAGAAAAGGTGGCATCGTGTCCTGTCTTGCCTGCCCTTGACTCTGAGATTCACCTGGGGCAATGGCAGGTGATTTCCACCTTGTCCCTCACCTACACCTCTCTAGTAATATTTATGATTCTTTTCTCTCTTTTTGTTAGAGATTAGCAGCTGGGGATGATCTATCTTGTTATATGCTTTTCTGTGGAACTCAAAGTAAGTGATTGCATAAGGAGGGATGATAATGTTCCCAAGAGCACACAACTGGGTTGGTAGGTCTGTCTGTCATCCATCCATCCATCCATCCATCCATCACTCCAAATATGGTCACCAATCTAACTTACAGCCTCATCAGCAAACTTGCGTGTTACTAAAGTTTGTGTGGACGTACGTTGGGTATATACCCAGAAATGGAGTTGATAAAGCATTAGGTATGTAAATGTCTTTACTTTCTTCTGTTGTGTGGAAGCAGGTTGTGCTCTTAAGTATGCGGTCGAAAATAGCAGACATTTATTTTCTTTGTTTCCTTGGGTCCTACTCGGGTCTCCTCTCTTCCCTCTCCTGTTTTGTTTGAGATAATTGCAGATCCATGTGCAATTGAAAGAGAAATACAGAGAAACTAGTGTGCCTTTTTACCCCACTTCTCACAAAGGTAGCATCTCTATTTTTAAGTTTATTTCATGTATAATTAGCATATAGAGTAATAGGTTTCTCTATGACATTGAAAATTTATGTGTGCATGTGTGTGTGCCTCGTGCAGGCGCATGTTTGTGGTACACATTAAGGCCAAAGAACAACCTTACTTATCATTCTCAGGAACGCCATCCACCCCTTATTGGCCTGGAGCCCACTAATTAGGCTAGACTAACTGGCCCTCAAGCCCCAGAGATCCTCCCGTCTCTGCTTCCTCAGCACTGAGATCACAAGCATTTGCTACCATGCTGATAGTTTCATCTGAGTTCTGGGGACTGGACGTAGGCCATTTTGCTAGTAAGGCAAGTTCATTACTGACGGAGCCACTTCCCCAACCCCTCCTTATGGAATTTCCATACATACCTGCTCTGGTTGATTCTGCCCCACCCCCAACTCCCTGTCTGCATCCCCCCACTTTCAGTATTTCCTTTCCATGTTTGTGTCGCACGTGCTCTGTTATACCATCCAAGCTGCTTCCTCCCTCACTGTCCCCTTTCTAGTCTCATGGTCATGTGACTGCCCTTCTTCTAGCTCCCACAGATACATGACCATGCACTGCAGAAACTTACATCTACATATGCTGCCTTTCCAAGAAATGGTGGTTTCTCCTCCTCCCGGAGACCAAGAAGGCACTTGCTTTCAAATGTTTGTCCAGCACTTTCTGGAGTCCAAGAGCAAGAACACCCTTATGCTTTGGGCCCAGGACCTTGTCTGTCTCCTAGCTCCATCTCTCTCACCACTATACCAGAAGGTCTGGGGTGAGATGAGAGAGCCTGTAAGTTGACCACCAAGGGCAACTGATGCGAGGACTCACCTGTGTAATGAAGCCTCAGCAAAATCCCAAAAGGTCAAGCTCAGAGTGCTTCCAGATTGCTAGGTATGAAGAGTTCGTGGGAGGTAACCCAGTAGGAGGGCAGGAAAGCTGTGCACCCCTCCCTAGAAGGGGCCCTACTGGACATGGCAAGATCTCTGTGACCCCTCCTCCCCCCAGTATTTGGGGCTCTGATCTCTTCCCTTTGGCTGTCCATCAGGATACTTTCTAATAGCCATGATAATAGTTAGGGCCAGAACTGAATTACAGTAGAGAACAGAGCTGAGAACCGTAGGTGGAGAAAATTCCCCCACATAGTGGCCAGAAGTGTCATGCTAAGCACATGGAATAGCATGGTCACTTTGGCTTTCCTTCCTTTTACAATGGAAGATGTTTCTCTTAGGTTAGGCAGGTTTTTTGTTGTCTTGTTTTCAAGCAAAAATGCATTAAATTCAATTCAATGCCTTAGCAAAATGAGATTGATTAGGAGATAGAGTTTAGGCTTCTTCCACTTGTACAAGGGCATACTGCACTCACCCTGACCTCTAGAGGCGTGGGCCTCAGAGAGTCCCAGCTCCCAGCCTTCTTGGCAGGTGCCAGCGGCAGACACTTAGATTACAGGACTTCAGTCAACTGGCCCTACAATTGTTTTATGGTGAGAGTGACGGTGATGGATTGAACATGAATTTAAGAGAAAAGTGATTGATTTCCTGCCAGACAGCCATTTTTTTTGTGGTCCTTTATCATTCACCCTCCAAAAAAGTGAGACTTCTGATTTAGAAGCAAATGTTGGAATGAAAATTTACTGTTACCAGGTACTCTAACTTGTGGCCACTAGAGGGGGGAAGTGACCAGGTTTCCCTCTGGCTGGTGAGTGAGACCCTCCTTTAACAAGACCTGCCAAGAGCCAATGAGACACGGTGAGTTATTTCTAGAGGAGTGACATTGTAGCAAATGTCTGTAATCATGGTCAGATTCTTCCTGGGACAGCTGTTTCTCATACTGGAGCAAGGACAGCTCATCTTCTAGGAGATATTTCTTTCTTTTGAAATATTCACTTGACAGTTGCATACATATATACATTGTAATTCATGCCCTTTTACCCTCTGATATTATCCCCTTCATTTCCTCCTGAACTCCTAATTCTTCCCCAATGGCTACACCACTTAAGAAAATGACACCCCCCACCTGAAGCAATCCATAGCGAAGGGGCTATGCCTAACCATATTCCAGGTTATACAAAGTGAGCATGCTTCAAAACCTGAAGCTTTTGAGTGCCAATATGATGCCTCAAGTGGAAAGTTCCACAAATTCCACACCTCACTGCATGGCACAGGTTTCACTTAAACAACAAGTGTTCTAAGGGGAATATAAAGCCACTATAGATATGTATGTAGGGTTTATGTAAAACAAAATTAATTTGGGTTTTAGACTTGGCTTTCAAATCAGAAATGTCTAGTTATATTTAAATAAATATTTCAAAATCATCTGGAAAAATCTGAAATCCCTAATGCTTCTTGTATCAAGAATGTTGGACTAGGGTTTCTGATCCGGATATTTTTGGAGTTGTAGCCTAAGTACGGGATAAATGGAATGTTGTGTCAGCATCAACTATAGGACCAGTGTCTTGATAGGCACATGTGGTATGACATATGACCTTCTGAGGAGGGGACACCTTTAGGCATGATGGCTGTTAAAATCATAACTCTGATGGATAGATGTACCTCTGTACATCTTCTTTTTAAAATTCACATCCTTGTATAAAAATAGAAGGTGCTGTGTAGGGGAAGAAGCTATCCAAAGGGAAGAGTGGACAAGAAAGTTAATGAGAGGGGAAAGAGAGACACGTCACGTGTTTTCATGTGCAGAATGGGGTTGTGGAATGAGGCAAGATGTATGCGTATGAGCAAAGTACAATGATATACATATATGAAAGTTTTATAAAGAAACCTGCTATTTCATATGATTATACAAATTAGTTATAAAAAGTTTTAAAAAAAAGACTGGTAGGCATTGTCACCTTTAAAAATAAGTTTCTATAATCACAGAAACCTACATTAGCCCACAAAAATCACACCTTCCAATGCAGATCAGATGATAATGGCCACTGTGGGTTTCTTATGCTCTGCTAGCCTTTGCTATGCAGACAATGCCCTTTATCTCTCAGGCAATGTTATAATGATTAAAAAATCAATTTGTGTGAAGTGTATTAGTGCATGCCCCATATTTCCAGCACACAATGGACAGCGGCAGGAGGACTGAGAGTCCTAAGCAACCTGGGTTACATAGTGAGACTCTGTCTCACAACGTAGAAAATAAACCAGGATTTCTCAGTATTCGTAGTCTAAAGGAGGTTTTTAAAAAGTTCTTTGTGAGCAGAATAGTGTAACAAGCATTAGAGTCAGGCGGTTACAGAAGGGCTTGCTGTAGGTAACTCTAGTCCAAATGGCTTGGTAAGGCTTCTTTTCTTACCTTCCTTGTTACATCTTCATCCTTCTCAAAACAAGAATGGGGCAGGTTTCAGGGAAGGAAGGACCCTGAAGGCAGGAAGGTAACTACACAAGCTTGAACAAGAACCCCCAAGAAGCAATGGAAGGCTCATTGCAGCCTGGCGCACAGTGGCTCATCCTGGGCTGCTCCAGGAGGCAGACCTGATCCCTAGAGAACTGGATCCCTAGAAGAAAGAAATGTCATAGCCAGATGGTGTGCCAGACTGTCCCTAGGCCACACAACTGTCTGGTCAGACTCGTGTGTGTGTGTGTGTGTGTGTGTGTGTGTGTATGTGTGTGTGTGTGTGTGTGTGTGTGTGTGTGTGTGTTGGGAGGTTGACCCTGTGACTATCCAATCCAGAATGTGATGATCTGGATACTCTACCCCATGCCTCTTTTTCTTAGAATTCCCTTGTTCTTGTTCTGTAACCAAGCAAATTCCACAGATGCTTAAGGTCCATCTCATGTATCTTACAACAGGAAGACCTTCTGGACACCCAGGCCACACCCCACAGAATCTGTCCACAGCTTTCCAATTGCACTGGCTTTCTGCCATATCCGACTTTATTTGATTTAGAGTTTGATGTTTAGTCTCTTCTCTCTCTCTCTCTCTCTCTCTCTCTCTCTCTCTCTCTCTCTCTCTCTCTCTCTCTGCCTTAGTCTATGTGTCTTGCTTTCTGCCTTTGACAAGCACAGGCTCCATGAGTTCATTCCTTTTAGGTAGGAGTCAGCCAAAAGTCTAGCGGAGGGCAGGATGGAGGAGAGAAGGGGAAAGGCTCGGCCGAGGCCAGTTTTGTGTCTGTAACAAGAGAAGCTGAGTGACTCCCACCTCAGCACTCTGTGGCTCTGTTCACACCCTACAGAGAAGCCCAGCCTTGGAGTGCTGCCCTAGCAATCTTAGAAGTTCTAATATTCTGACCAGTACTTGAGCCACAGTGGACAAATGCCAAAATGATGAAAGGATCTGGAAGGAAATAGAAATGTCCTCCTGCTTTGGTTCTGCAAGCTTTCCTGCCCTTTCATTAACAACCTAACTAAGCAACTCACACCTTGGCCCACGTCATCGAATCTGGTAACCTCGATTTTCATATTACAGTGCTGTTTTCCCTCTTGATCATTGGATGGCTAAGGAAAAGCGTGTTTAAGTGTCTGCATATTACAGGAGGATATTTACGGCTGTTACCTGGATGAGGTTTTGTTGTTGTTGTTGTTGTTTTTTATGCTTTTTGTGATATGGATACATCACCTCACCTTTGTTACCAAATCTAGATGCTTCTTTGAAACATGGGTTAGAGCGATGAGGCAGAATTTTAAGGGTTCAAGTGCAGGTGAAACTCGTAGTAGTCTCATGGTGACTGACCCTCTTGGCCAAGGCTGTCTCCCATCACTTCTCTTTGGCCTCTTCTCCTCGTTTCCCAGGGACCAACCAGCCTCAGCTAGTTTGACCAGCTTCTGAGAACTTCGCAGACATGAGTAACTAGAGCATTTGTGGCCACATGCAGTTCTCTCGTTCTCCTCCTGCTGCTAAGTCTTGCCCCCTTAGTCCTTAGTCTCAGGAAAGATGATTTGTAGGTCAACAGACACAGACCAGCCAAAGTCCCTCCCTGGTGGTGGAGGAGAAAGCGCTCCTCTGTGGCTGGCCACTGTCTCTGCTGACTTGATTGCTGTTCTGGAAGCAGAACAAAGATTCCCAAAGGTTAATCTTTCTCCCCTTTTATCACATTGTCTGGAAGCAGAGGCACTCATCACCATGCATCACAAGTGGCCCTTATTACCAGCAAAGGCAGAAGGAGAAGGGCTTGGCTTTGCTGTTGCTAGGAAGCATAGCCATGTTTATTTTAGCAGTACTAGAAGCTTTTTAATAACACAAAAAGCTATAGGTTATTCTTACCATAATGAGCATGTGCTTTTCTGGAAATACATTAAAGCAGACTTATCACGTCCTGTTTTCCAACAGTCATTAAATTAAGAAAAAAAAAAAAACCATCTAGGATATAGGACTGGGTTGTAAGAAGCTCCAAATAAAAACAAGAGCAGAAAGGATTCCCACAGAAGCAGCTTACTTGGGGGTCTTGTGTAGTCATGGTCTGTGAGGCAAGTGCTGAACCCTGTGAGACCACCCTCCCTGCCAATGTGTAGCCATGGCCTGTGAGGAAGTGCTCAACCCTGTGAGCCCCTTCCCTCATGTGTAGCCATGGTCTGTGAAGCAAGTGCTGAACCCTGTGAGACCACCTTCCCCCCAATGTGTAGCCATGGTCTGTGAGGAAGTGCTGAACCCTGTGAGCCCCATGCCCTATGTGTAGCCATGGTCTGTGAGGAAGTGCTCAACTCTGTGAGCCCCTTCCCCCATGTGTAGCCATGGTCTGTGAGGAAGTGCTGAACCTTGTGAGTTGTACAAGGTAGTCACACCTCTTTCCTCTGTGCTTTATGCTTTTCTGGATACTTACCAAAGCTACATGTTCAAAATACTGCCTGGATCTAGAAGAACTAGACACATTCCTCATCTGCAAGAGAAAAGAAAGTTATATAAGTCCAAGTACCAGAGGTGCCATGAGTCTGGGGCTCAGGAGGGTGTGGCTATCCTTTCCAGGGCTAGTCAGGGAGAACATGTGAGGAATTTGAACTGAGCTTGTAAGGACCAAATCATCAAACAAATAAACAAACAAACGAAGCAGACTAGCAAGGTAGGAAGGCGGCCCAGGGTTGATGAGATGTTCTCTATGATCTGGTGAATGTAAATGAGTAAAAGTAGTAGATTGAACTCTAGGTTTCTAGGGATCTTGATTTGATGCCAAGAAATGTGAACTTTCCTTTTGGTTGTTTTTAAGAGAGGATCTCACTATGTAGCCCAGGCTGGCCTTGAATTGGTGTCTCTTCTGATTCTGCTCTCCAATCATTAGGATGAGCGTCCTTTTGATGTACCAGTTAGAAGGCAGGGGTGACCTTGATTCTAATCTGACTACAATTAGGAATCCTTCCATGATTACAAGGGTGACTTCTCCTGTTGTAATGGAGCTGAGTTCTGGATAGTACCACTCAAGAGAACTTTCTATGTTTATGAAAAGGTTCTGAATTGTCCAATATAGTGGTCACCAGCCAAGTGTGTCTAGTATGACTACACAAATGGACTGAAACTTTATTTCACTATGACTTACTATTTAGACAGCCAAGTAGGGCCAGTGGCTACCACCTTTGAGCTTTGCTGAGGGAGTAGTGGTGGTGTTGGTTTCCCTGTCAAGAAATTGGGATGAATTTGACTTCAGAGAGGGATCTGATCACAGATATTGGACCTGATGTTGATAATGAGTTGAAATATTAAGACATGTTTTCAAGGAGACAGTGAACTACCAACACACACACACACACACACACACACACACACACACACACACACACACGAGATGGTCTGTGCTGATATGCTGTTACTTTTGTCACTCTCTTGCCATTTTGCTGGGATGATTGTCTGTGTGAACTTTACACACAGAGCCTGCAGGAACATACCAGAAGCTAGGTGGATGAATCAAAAAAATCTACTTCTATATACACTACAGAAGATGGATGTATGGATGGAAAGTACACTGTAAAGAGAATGCTTGAGGCCCAATTCCTTGGTTGTTTTTATTTATATCATACATATAACATGTATGTAAATGTGCATATATGTATATGTTAGTGTAAAAGATAGTTTATTGCAGAGTAAAGAGGAGCACTCTTGGGGAGTGAGAGTAGACAATAGCCAAAGAGACCGTTATGCTAATCCACATTCAAAGCAGACTGCTTTCCTGAGGTGTTTTCTTATGAAATTGATTGACAGGCCCATTTGAAGTGAGCCTTACAGGGGAGTCCTTATTCTTTAAGAAAACCTCCAGCTAGATAATATTCTTATAAGATTCATATGGTTAACTGTTAACGAACTTCTGGGCCAGCGATATGACTCAGTTCCCATTATTTTGACGACTACTTTGAGTCCTACAGTTGCAGTCTTTGAATTTTACAAGTTGTTAACTATGAAAGAGCGTCCAGCCCTAATGACTTTGAATCCTGCTAATATCAAACTCAGTATCTAACCATCCCCTTAAGAATTGAAACTCAGAATCATTCAGGAGTTGGGAATGAAGTTAATCTGACTACTTCTGGTTGAAATGGGCATAGAAAGGTTTAGGGACTCTACTCTCCACTCTTGGTAATTCACAGGCCATGGAGGACAGTCAAAGAGACACAAATACATGGACTCAGACTGCTGAAGGATCTTCTGAAGAGGAATAGATTGTACTTGAGAACAGACAAAATAAGACAACAATTAGATACACAAGGTCTGAACACTCCAACAACCACTACTGAGATTGTGATGAGTGTAACCCCTTCATCATGAAAATCTGAAGCTCCAATTCTAGAGCTGCTTGCTAGAAGGGATGGTGGTGTTAACATGGCTTAAATTTTACTTTGTAGCCAGGCCATAAGAAAATACCCATTTAGCAACCTCGGTTAAGAAGAAGAAACTTGCTTTGGCTGGATTAGTATACTACTGTAATCAATTCCTGGTATCCCCTTAAAGAAGAGCTGACCACCTTAGAAATCAGGAAGTTCTGGAAGAGGGAAGGAGTTCACTGACCCAAAGTTACCTTTTCTACTGTTTTTGGCCCGTACAAGAATTAGTTTTTATTTCCAATATAGGAAGTCAGAGATCAATAAGCACACAAATGTCCCTGACAAGCAAGGCATGGCTTTTAGAGAACGATGAGCAAACAGTAAAACTCTTATTCATCTGCTCATTTGAATAGGTTTTAAGGTCTCTTGGGCATTGAGCTTCCCAAGGGTCTATGGGAGATACTTCATCTGGAAGATTTCCTTTCCAAGATTTCAATCAGGACTGATGAATCCAGCTGGCAGTTTCTGGACCCTTGGTGATTGCATCTTCATGATTAACCCAAGGCTCCATCTCATTGATGATTATGTTTGAGTTAGAAGCCAACTGGCACTGGGGGTTTCCTAATTCCAGGAACAACATCTGGGATTCTGGTCTGGAGTGCTTTTAATCTCAGAGCAGTGACCTTCCAGGACCCTATCTTGTCACACCAAGGGCAAGGGGCCTTATGAGGATGCCTAGTCTCTGGTCGGTTTTCTCCTCTATTGGCTTGTTTGGTGACAGACACAACATTTATTTTTTAGTCTATTTCCTCTGGGAGAGAAGCCAGAAGGGAATCTTAAATCTCCCTATAAGAATTCAGAAGTTCTATGAGAATTTATTTTTTCTTTTTCTAGTAGCTCTGGCATCTTTCCTCCGTCTCTGTCTTCTATATTCCTGTTGTTGTGAAGCCCTTTACAGAGAAAACCCAAAGAGGAGTCAGGTAGTTCGACCTTCAGATCCTTTCTGGCGAAGCTCAGTGTAGGCAGTCTGTCTCCCCATTTGGCACAATGACAGCTGAGTCTCTTGACAAAGTCCTTATTTATTAGAACACAAACATGACAAAGGAATGTTGTAAAAGCACAACCATAAAAGCCATAAATCGCAGCAACATTAAAAGTCATTAAAATCTTGTTACTTAAGATATAACATGGTTATATACATTATATAATATTGATGCCTATCAATTAAAGGAATGACAGTAATGTCCCAGAAATGTGTATCAGTTCAGTGCCACATGTCATAAACTACATTTTCCTAGTACTGAATTATTAAGTGTGATAAACATGAATAGAACAGTTGAGTAACAGTCATTCCCTCTCCTGAAGTTGATTTGAAGTGCATTTCAAGATGCTTTTAGTTTTCTGGTAATAAATTCCTTTGTAACCAGCAAGAGTATGCATAATTATTCTGTTATCTGTCCCATCTGTCTGGATGTAAAGTTCTTAGTGTCAGGAGAGTGGTGTGAAGACAGCACAAAGTGAATCTAATCTAAGTCTATCAACAGTCCTAATACAGACTAGGAATATTTCAGTGGAATTATTTAAAAACTAAGACCAATAAATGGACACTGTGAATTTCTCTGATTGTTTACCCTATCATACAACTCTAGTTCCTAAATTGTGATTTTAAATATAAATGCATTCTATACTTCTTTTGATTTTTTTAGACATGAGATGTATTAATTGTGAGAATTAAAAAATAATGAGAGCTATAATTTTGCCATCCCAAGCGAGCCATTATGAATACTTAGTACTGATATTTTATTTAAAGCATATCTGTTTTAATTTATTTTGTTTCTGTGATTATACAATATTGAATTTTATACTGCTTGTCCCCCTGTTAATCTACCCTGAATATTTTCCATATTTTAACATTTCCAAAACATCAGTGTTAACAGCTGTAGAGTATGTAAAGTCACCAAAGTTTGTTTAAATGGGTCCCTGTTGTGAGCAGGGTAGGTTAGTGCCCTCTTTCTTAGACTCCGTTGTTCTGGAAATCCTTATATCTGAAGTCTCTGTTTACATGGATTACGAGTCTTGTAGGTGTACAATTTCCCAGTTGAAAATAAGAATCTGTATTTGGACCATGTCTTTCCCATATAACGCCACCATTTCCCAGGTGCCATTCTGCCTGTACCATGCCAGTGAGTCTGTGTGTATGAGGGAAGGACCTCTGCACAGGCCACAACAGGGAGACAAAAGCCTATTATAGATGTAAGGTGGGAACGACAATAGAGGGAGAGCCTGGAGCCGCCAGCCACGCTGTTTGTAAAGTCTGAGCATGAAGTTGATAGGTGTAGGGGGTTTCTGGAACGAACACTGAAACATGAAAGGAAACGAGGTCTATGAGGATGCACAGGCAACATGGAGTAGCTACTTTAAGAACAAGATTAATCTGGCTTTTCTTTGGAAATCTAGAGACACCATCCAGTGCAAAGACATCACTGTGTGTTCAGTGCCTGGATACATTGGCTGGACTATGATTTCATAGGATTTCTGTAGTGAAGGTGGGTCAAAGTATGAAGAAATGCAGCTTTGATCACCACAGAAAGGAGAGAGATCCATTTCTCAGTTGTGGCCTTTGTGTTTAAGGCAGCAGTCATCTGTGAAGTGCAAAAGGCTCTTCTTGTTTCTACCCATGGTCCTTTTGTCTCCGTTAATCCCCATCTCTCAAGACTGTGCTTCAATGCTGGACTACCCAGGTGCAAAGCACTACTATAGACTTTTTAAATATAGTTTCTGCTCTTTCATTCTTATTCATAACCAGGTGGTATACCAACTAGTACCTAGTGCTAACTGATCTCTCTCTACAACCAGTAGATCACGTGCCTCACAGTGTGTTGACACTAGATGGCCATGGTCCAAATACTTTTCAGGTTCATATGTGTCATTAAAATCTTGATTATTTTTATTTGTTCAGCCTTGAAATTGGTTCAGCAAGGAAGGAAATTGCTGAACAAAGACATGAAAAAAGTAAGATAGCTTAATTTTATTAACCTTGGGGTTCCCTTACATAAAAGTCAACTCAAAATTGTTGAATGCTATATTTGCCTATAGAGGTGAGGATTGTAGTATGATATAATAAGGGTAGAATGCTCAAAGTCAGGAAGCAGAATTTGATTTGCTCTTTCACTGGTTATAAGTGTGAATGTGGGCACATCTGTTTGAGTAAAATGATCCTTCATTTATAACACTGGAACTCTACTCAGTAGGCCTTGTTTATTATTCTGTGACAGATAATCTGCCAAAGTATTTTGTAATCTGTAATATTCCATCATGATGTAAATTCATTATGTCTGTCTAGTTGAGATGTTTAAAAACTTGTTTGCCTTTAAACACATTTCAGCTTAATTGTTATCTTGGTCATTCATTTTCATATATAACCTTCAATCCTCTTCTCTGCTCAACCTAATTAAGTATTGGAAATGCTTGCTCTTTTTGGAATTCATTATTCTGCATTCTAAAGATGAGACTGGGATGCAAGACCTTGCAAGAGCAAATGCTAATTGCACATCCCAAAGCTATGGGCTTTCATGCTTTTATCAAATTGCTCAGTGTTCTTGGCTTTGTGATAGTAGAGCCAACCATTCTTCTTTTTTTTGTAATTTATTTATTCTTATTTTGTGTACATTGGTGTTTTGCCTGCATGTATGTTTGTGTGAGGGTGTCAGGTCTTGGAGTTACAGACAGTTGTGAGCTGCCATGTGAGTGAACCCTGGGCCTCTGGAAGAGCAGTCAGTGCTCTTGACCATCTCTCCAGCCAACCATTCTTGTGTCATTACAGTCACAAATGTCAGCATGTTGATGATGCCTGTGCTCCAGGAGCTGCCTTGTCAGTAGGGTAGCCTCTAGGTTCAGTGGCTGTTTACAGTCATGGTAATTAAGATTAAGTCAAATCAGACATTCAGTTGCTCATTGGCTCTAGCCATATGCCAAGTCTTCAGTGGCCAAATACAGGTAGTGGCTAATTCTTTGAACAGTAGGAATATTAAAACATTTGTGACATAGCAACAAGTTTTTGGGATAGTCCTCTCAAAGAAACAAAACCTGATATCACAGTGTTCAGAGGCATTAAGCACTAAGATCGCCTACAGAATATTTATACTAATTCCTAGGTATCTATTTTCAGGATTATCATTTCAAGTCTCTGATAATTTGATATATTAAAATGTTATTTTCTCTCCTGTGACCAATAGGTCCTGTGTGACAGACATGTGTGAATGTCCAGTCCATAAAAACTGTTATTGTGAGTCATTTCTGGCATACACTCGTGCCTGCCAGAGAGAAGGCATCAAAGTGCACTGGGAGCCTCAGCAGAGCTGTGCAGGTAAGAGAGCCCTGGATGATCTATCTAACAGTAGGTCACTGCCATGGCCAGAATAGCAATGGGATGGAAGGGGGAGGGGAGCATGTAGATGCTGCTATGAACAAGCCATATCCGTCCTTGACCATAGGGACATCCCATCATTGCTCCAACTGGATTGCAACTTGATAAAACACAGGAGCTTCCCATGGGGTGGAGGAGACAGCTCTTAAGACAAATGCTTTGTGACATGCACATTTTAACAATTTAAGGATTTCCACTGTTGCAAAATCCTCCCAACTTCAAGCTAACAGCTGGATATGCTTAGGACATGGACAGTCACAATTAGCTTAGATTATGTGTGGAATGAAGGAGATTCAGGACCATCACGGTTATCTAAGGTCTTCAGGATAAACATGCTCAGTTAAAATAGATTGTTGAATAAACCCCAGGAGAATGTTTCATTCCCTTGGAGAAGACAGATTCCTACAGCAGTGCTTATTAGCTGTTTGTCCTCATTAATTAGATACATGTAAAATAGATGCCTCTCTTCACTGAAAATATTACGTGGTGGCTAAGTGCTGGGCATTGTGCTAGATGCTGTGGGTACTTTGATGATTGTAAGTGATGAGTTTCTTGTCATTGAAGTGCTGCTTTCTTGTGAGAGAAGACAAAAACAATAACTTACAATAAACACTTATGAATGGTAGTTAAGTGTGAAGAAAGAAACAGACAGTGCAGAGTTGTAGAAAGCAAATGGAAAAAGCGTGGGTAGCTACTTGGACAGTGTAAACAGGAAGGCTTTCTTAATAGAGATGGTGCTTTCACATGACACTGAGGGACTGAGGGAGTCAGGACAAACAGCCCGTGCACAAGAACCAGGTTGAACAGCCACAAAGCAGCAAAGACAAACAAACCAACCAACCCAGGGTTTCTCACACTGGAAAGGAGTCAGTTCTGACCTGATCCTGATGTTCAAAGAACAGGGGAGCACAAATGGGGATGGATGGAGAGGAGACTGGAATGTACAAGCTTTCCAGATCTTGGAAAGGAACCTAGCTTTTGTTTTAGGAAAAGTGGAAGCCAATGGGGGGTTAAGGAAGTTTGTTTTACAAAGTTTAGTGCATAGAAATAGAGTGGAGGGAGTCCATAATGAACACAGGTGGCTGAGGAAGGATTATTGAATAAGTTATGGTATAAAATGGATGGTGTCTTAGATTAAGATAATAGTTGTGTCCATCTTGGAGGGAAGGAACTGTTATGGAATTTCACCATATCAAGGTGTGAATATTAGTGATATGTGCATAGAGCATCCTGAAAAGTGTCCAGCTCACAGATGTACAGTCAGTGACAGTCAGTACTGCTACTTAGAGTTGAAGGTGACAAGGCTGAATATGTGTCATCTAGGCTCAAGTGCTGGGGAACTTTTCAGTATAAAGGGCCAGATTTGCCAAGAATTAAAAAGCCTGGGTTTTTTGTAAATGTGAGGTAGTCCTAACAGCCTTAGTTCAGATCTTCAGTGGGAAGGCAGTTTATGGCATTGCTAGCTTCAGAGTGTCTTCATTAGTGGAACATAGGAGAGGCAATCTGGTTCAAAGAACAGTCAAGATTTCCCTTGACTGTGTGTTTACAGTGTATAGGCATTGTACTCACTTGAAACAGTAAGTCTCAACCTAGCTAGAATTAGAATCACTGAGAGGTTAAAAGCCACACCAGGAGCTCCATGTACAGATAGCCTACTTCAGTTGGCCTACACACCCCTAAGAACTTCCCAGGCAGGTGACTTTTACCTACAGCATGAGTGGAAGCCACTGAGTTAATTGTGTGCTTTCTTTGGTGGTCTTGTTGCAATAGGATGATGGATATGCTAGCGATTCAGCTCCTGAGTGATACTGATCTTCAGCAAGAGATCATAGCATTTTATCTACCTTTGATATACCTTCATTTTTGCTCTCAACTTTGAAAATCCAAGTATAACTTTTGTATCGGAGTTCCCTTTCCACTCACAGTGCTTCTTTTCATAGGGATGTATTAGTCTGATAAGAGTAACTCACATTATGATTTAGCTGAGACCAATGGGAAGAAATGCATGTGGCTGAGCTCTAACCTAAGGCTCCTATGCTAGGTCACATATGAGAGTGATGCTTATTTAGGATTGGATCTTTTTAGCCATCATTAGTAATCGTAGCTCCTTGGCTTTGAGTTCTCGTTCCCTCAAATATTCCAGAAAATGAATAAAATAGATGGAGGCAAGCACCTAATCCATCCACATATAATAGAGGGCTCAGCAGCATTCTATCTATTCTATTAGCTGTTGAGATGCTTTGGTTTGGATCCTATTAGATACAGGATATATGAACCTTCTCCTCCTGGCCCAGAGCTGTACTTAACACCATTCCAGTGCACACATTGCATTTGAGGATGACACTTTTCATGTCAGCATATTCATTTTAGGGACTGAATTTCTGAAGCTAAAATTGCTTTAAAATAGAAAAGGAATATGGTCCCAATGCCAATCCCACAGATTTGAGGAGAAAGACCATCAATCCAAATTATGACCAAATTAAGTAAAGCAAGCAATAAACTAAAACAATTTTAGTGTGTGTGTGTGTGTGTGTGTGTGTGTGTGTGTGTGTGTGTGTGTGTGGTGTGTGCGTGTGTGCGTGTGTATCTACATAGACTGTCTTTCCCTAAAGGCAGGGCTCAAGAGATCAGCATTAGACATGGGTGAGATAAGGGATTTTATAATTCAGCAGTAGGGGGTTTCCAAAAGAGAACTTGGCAGACAAATAGGTGGGGTTACAGAAACAGAACATAAGCATAACAAGTTGCTCATAATAACCTTCTGAAACAAAGGCATGGTTGCAAGGTGGTCATAACAAAGTCATCATAACAACAGGTGGCCATAATAACCTTTTGAAATAAAGGCATGGTTGCAGTTTCCTGGAATAGACAGTACAGAACTATTTGAAGTTAAGGTTATAGGTGGGGCACAGCCCAATCCTTGGGAGACAGATTTAATCATAAACAGAAATGAACCTGGTTTGTCTTTACTATAAGATGGCTTTCAAGCCTAAGATATAAATGAGTTGGTTTGTCACCTGAAAAGTTCTACTTACTTTTCAAAATTAGTGGATCCATCTGTCTGAAGTGTAACTCCATCAGAGCAGACAATGCTGCACACACACACACACACACACACACACACACACACACACACACAGAGAGAGAGAGAGAGAGAGAGAGAGAGAGAGAGAGAGAGAGAGAGAGAGAGAGAGAGAGATGTACCACAGACTTCCAAAGATTGTCAGTTGGTACATTGAAAAATAGATTTGCAGCTCTTGGTGCATCTCTCATAGAGTTTTATTCAGATCCATTTAGAATATTGAAGACTGTAAAAATACAATTTACTTGTTTTCAGCTTTCAGGTTCCCTGACTCATGATAGCACTCGGGGATACTAAGACTAAAAGTGTTTCCTAGTGTAAAAAACTTGGGAGCTGAAGAAATAAGAAACAAATGAGGCAGGAAACTGAATGAACAAGTGACATTTTAAGGGTTCCCCTGGATTTTAACCCTATCACTGCTGTTGACAAGCCACTGTCTGTGCCAAGAGGGACCAATGGAATTCTAATTAAGCCTGGGAATTGCTAAATAAAAGTTAACAATGCTAAGAACTATGTTTATGTGTTTAATAACAACTAGTTTTAGATTCTGTTATTTTCTAAGCACCTTCCCTTTGATGAGGAGTGTACTAGAATTTTATATTGTATTATATCTTATCTCGTGCCCATGAAAACCGTATGGTAAGAACTCCACCACGTTTTATTGATAAGATGTTGAGACTTAGAATACTTCAGCAATTCTATAGAAATTGAGGAAGAAAGTGAGAAAGCTGGGTGTCAAACCTAAGTTAATTGATACCATTGTAAGAACACAGAGAAGCAGGAGAACTAAAGTGTAAGGTTGAATACAGCTGGCTCTGATTCACACACACACACACACACACACACACACACATACACACACACACACACACACACACACACACACACACACACACACGCTTTTATTGATTCTTTATGGATTTTACATCATGCATTCCGATCTAATTTATCTTCTTGTCCCCCGGAATCTACCCTCTGCCCTTGCAGCCCCTCTGCCCCACCATAAAACAAAACCAAATTTATAAGAAAAACCAAAAGCCAAACAAAACAATGAAACAAACCCAAACCCAAAACAAAAGAAGAGGAATCTTGTCATGGAAGCTGTAA